>NW_007726852.1:193746-277382 GCF_000696425.1 Galeopterus variegatus
TGCTTCCCAAGCGGCGCACTATCCAGTGCGCCACCGGGCCGGCCCAGAAAAGGGCATTTTTCTAAAAATGCTTATTAATAAATAGAATAATTATGTACTTAAAAAGTTATTAGTACATGGAGACATTAGAAAAATGGAACATGGGGGTTATGAGTTAAATAACAACAATCTACCACCAGAACATATTTTGATATTATTTAAAGTTGCTTTGAAGATAAGCAATTTTACATAGATTGCACAGGAAAAGACAACTTCATAATTAAGTTACAAAAGTACTTACTTTACCACATGAAGGATTGGACTTAATGGTCTGCCGTCTCTAAGCCAAGTTATAAAGGATCTGGCTCTTTCTGATGAAAGTGTATCTAGCTCTGGAAGATATGTCTGGTATTAAAAAAAAAAGCATAATTAGGAAATTACTTCCTTTCTCATAGACTTTGGCAATATTAGAACTAAATCAAAATTCCCACTATTACCAATCAACTGTCTGTACTCTATTTCCCAGCCCTGACAGAAGCAACCAAACAAATAAAAATTAAATTATTGACCAAACTGTTTATATTGTTCTGGATAAATCAATAAAATATGCTTAATGATAACTACATCACTGACATTTTACCTAAATATATTTTTCTGGATAACTCAATAAAACATGTACAATGATTAGTATGTCCTAGTATTGTGTAGTACCTTTATGTATCTTCTAAAGGAAATATTCCAAAGAAGGGGGCTCCCATTAAGTTCCAAATTCACTTAATTATACATTATACCCTATCCTAAAATTAGCCACTCAGGGAGAATTTCATGTTTCCTTTAATCCTTAAATTTTAAAGGCAAGAAATTTTTAAAAACAGTGTGGATGTGTAAATATATTTAAGAACTATATGAAGGCTATTTTAGAAAGACCTAAAAGTCTAAGTCTATTCTCGCTTTCTCTCTCTCTCTCTATACATACATATATATATATACACACACACACACATATATACATATAAAAGGAAAGATTTATTTTTCTTTTACAAAGCCAAATGTAACAGTAAACTAAATATAATTCAAAGTATACAGTAATAAAATTTAAAAAGAAAAGTTTGGGTTAATTATAAATCATGTCAATATTAAAAAAATTTAAAATTCCAAAAATTAAAAATTCCATTTTGATGTGATTTTTTTCAGATATTTTCTAAGTATATATAGCTACTATAATTATATATACAAACCACATTTTAAAAAGTACAAATGGGATCATATTACACATACTATTCTCTCTTCAGATTGTATTCTTTTTAATAAATGCACAGATATTACTAATTTAATGCTATAAGCATCTGTGTACATACACATACTCCTGTGAATACATCTATGGGACATGCTCTTAGGAGTACAATAATTTACTGCATCACAGAGTACATGATTTTAATTTTAACAGATACTGTCAAACAGTCATTGGTTCTCCATAAAGCTTGTATAAATACACACTCGAATCAAGAGTGTTTGACAGTGTCTATTACCCTACACCCTCTGCATTATTGCCTATTATTAAATTTTAAACTCTTTACCAACCTGGTAAATGAAAGAAATGCTATGCTGTTATTTTACTTTGTTTTCTTTGCTTATGAGTGGGGATGAATATTGTTTCATATGGCCAGTACTGTATTTTTCTCCTCTGATTTGCCTGTTCCAATCCTTTGCCTATTTTTTCTTTTCTTTTTTTCAGGGTGGGGATAGGGATGACGATGGGGAAGTCTTTTTCTTAAAGATTTCTAAGGGAACTTTTTAATACTAGAGAAGTTAGCGCTTTCTCAGTCTTATGAGTTACAAATAATCATATGATTTTGTTTTTTGTATTTTGGCTTTATTTGTTTACTTTTACCAAACAGAAGTGTTTTATATTTATGCTTTCAGATTTAATCTTTTGAATCGCTGACTCACAAAGGCCTTACCCATTTTAATATTACGTAAAAAATTGTAAATATTCAATAATGTTTCTTTTAGTGACCTGCATGATTTCCTTTTTTTTAATCTTCATTTGTTTTGATCCATTTACAAATTATTTTGATATAATAAATAAGGTAATATACAGCTTTGTTTTTTTCCTAAAGGCTAATCAGTGGTCCCAAAATTATTTTTGTAATATTCCATTATTCCCACAGTGATTTGAAGTGCAATTTTTACCACATTCTATTTTTTATTAATTAGATCCATTCCTGAACTCTATTCTATTCCACAGATCTATTTATCATGCCAGTATCATACTGCTGAAATAACTACAGCTTTAAGAATAATAAGGTTTACAATTTTTTAATTTTTTTTTTAACAAATTGTAAATTTGTGTCTCCCTCTGTCCTTTTAAATTTTATCCCCACGGCTTATTGGTTCACTTTTAGGTAACAAGTACATTTATTTATTTATTTTCTTATTGAAACATAATTGTACATATCTGTGGGGTATAGCATTGAATATCAATACCTGAGTGCAATATGTGATGTTCAAATAAGGATAATTAGTATATACAACATTACACATTTTTTTGTGACCCATTATCAATTTCTTGCTAACAGCCCGTTGCTTCCCTCTTCCCCACCTCTGGTGGCCTCAGTTCTGTTCTCTCCTCTTGAAAGTTAGGTTTACTGTTTCATTGAGTAGAATTTATTTTTCATATGCTTTTACTTTTACTCTTTGCTGACATTATTTTCCCTTTTCAAATGTTTCCTTAAAAGAAAGGAAGAATGAAAAGACCACAATAATGCTTTGAACTTTCAGAAGGAGAGAACAAATCTATGTTTACTAGAGGGGGTGGAGGGAAAGGAGAGAGGGGGATTGAGAAGATACTGGGTAAGGGACACAAAGACTAATTACGATTTGTAATAATGAATATGCTAATAAAAATAATGAATATGCTACTAATATTGATTTGATCATCACATGTTGTACACAGGTGATGGCAGTCAACACTTTACCCAAAAAATATGTAAAATCAATTATGTTTCAATAAAAACAAAACAATCAAAAGTTTCCTTATTATCCTTATTGGTTGGGTCTTAAAATGAACTCTGAGATTAATTTGTCAAATTTTAAAAAGTCAATCAAATAACAACAGATTTTAAGAAGGATTACATTGAATTTATATTAATTTCAGGAAACAGGACATATTTACAATATCCAAGAATAAGGCAGGCCTTCCTTTTCAATTAATTAAATATACAGAACTGCTTTTAGAATATTTTCTTGATATTGATTAACACATAATCGGTAAAGATCTGTTGAAAAAATTATGATTATTATCAGCAAAATAATTTAAATCAAAAGTCAAAGTTGTTGGAAAACAGTTTGGCAGTTTCTCAAAGAGTTAAACACAGAGTTACCATATGACCCAGCAATTCTATTCCTAGGTGTATACCTGAGAGAACTGAAAAGATGTTCACATAAAAATCTGTATGCAACATTCATAGTAGCACTATTAACACAATAGCCCAAAAGTAGAAACAACCCAAATGTCCATCAATGAATGAACAAATAATAAAAATGTGGTATATCCATACAACGGAATATTTTTCAGTCACAAAAAAGAATAAAATACTAATATAAACTATAATGTTGATAAATCTTAAAAACATTACGGGAAGTGAAAAAAGCCAAACACAAAAGGCCACACATATTATGTAATTCCATTTATATAACATGTTCAGAACAGGCATATTAATAAATAGAAAGTAGTTTAGTAGTTGCCAGTGGAGGCGAGTAGGGGAGAATTGAGACATACAGGGTTTCTTTTTTAGAGTTATGAAATGTTCTGAAATTAGATAATGGTGAGGGTTGTACAACATTGTGAATATGCTAAAAATCACTAAATTGTACATTTTAAAATGATTAAAATGGTGACTCTTGCTTGAGTTTTATGTCAATGAAAAAATTAAAAACAAGCAAACAAAAGGTTAAAGTTGTTTAAAATCCACTGACCATTTTCTGTGGTATTGATGCAAAATTAGGACACCCAAGCACATCCTCTATGAAGTTATTGTCACAGCCTTTTCCAATCCAAATGTAAAAAGCCTAAAAACAAAATTCAACAAAATATTAAAACTTTCTGTTAAGAAAACCCATTACAGCTAATTTTCTCAAAATTATCATGCATAAAAGAGGTAAAGTATACTATCTCAAATAAAGTAGGAATAAACATAAAACTAAAATGGAAACCTATTAATTGGTACATTGTGAATCTATATGCAAGAATCTACAGTGGTTCATATCTTCTTTGCTTAAATTTTAAGGTTTTCGATAAAATATATTTTACCTTCTTTCTCACTTATCTCCCCAATAGGCATGTAATGCTTTAATCAGAGTAATAAACTCACGCCATTTCCCATCCACTATTTCAACTACTGTCTCCATATTTTAACTCATGGGTTTTCTCCTCTTTTGTGGCTATCTAAATCCCTTCCCTGCTTCTAAGGTATTTTGAAGCTATCTTGACCATTATGACACCTTCACCACCACCCCTGCCCAGTGACTTCTCCTGAATCGTTAAATAAGATTTCTGACAATGGATGTAAGCTGAACTAGATCTTAAGGTCCCTTAAATTTTATAATTTTAGATGATAAAGTCCTTGAAGGCAGGAATTTCTCTCTATCAAGTACACATAATCCATGGTAGTAAATAATTCACGATAATAAAATTTATTAATCTATGATAATTAAATGATGTCCAACTAGAAAAGTTTAAAGTAAATTCATACTTCTAGTGTCAGTTACCAATTTATTGCCTCTCAGCTCCAAATCCACCTTTCAATGCCTGCTGTGTGATAATAGAGCTGAACCCTGTAAGTGTTTCTTTTTTTGCTAGCTGAAAAAATGTAAAGCTTTGTTAGTAAAGGGTGCTTACAGAGCCACAGTCCATAAGGAAAGCACCTTCTCTTGTCAGCTTCTCTGCAGACAATTTTTGAAGAGGTGGCTGAGGTACAACCCTGTCATTAACATGTACTGCACCCTGAAAAGAAACAACGTGAATGAGCTTACATTACTATTATCACAGTTTGAGAGCTTTCAGGACACTAACTCTATGAGATACTGGAAAACAACACTTGAGAATTTTGCGGGATGCAAAAAATATTGATTATATGTTACCATCATGGCTACAGAATCAAGACACTCAAGTATATTCAAATTTTAAAAAGTAAAAACATGTACATGTAAAAGGGTCTGTCACATTTCCTTCTCCTTTGGGGTCAAGATATATTAAAAGTATGACTGCTGACTCTGCTGTATAGCAAGCTACTTTTTTATGTTTCTTTAGTAACATAATACTACATTTGGAATTAATACAACACAAAGAAAAAAGACTACTACACATTTGTACATTAAATTTATTGTGGATACCAGATTTAGTTTACTACTGCAATCTGATCATATCAGAAAATTAATACCTACAAAACATAAATGGAAATGTCCACTGTACAATTTAGTTTTGTAATAAATATTATAACCAAACCCACAAGATAAATTACTTCCTATATAAAACTATTTTTAAAAACTCCATAACCACTGATAGTATCTGAGAGTCCCATCATCCAATCAGATTCATAGCTAGTGTTCTTATTTAATGTATTACTAACAAAAGAGGTAGAAAGAATGGAAAAAACAGTCAATAATACATTATTACCTTAGCCATAGAATCAAGACACTCAAATACATTCAAATTTTAAAATTTCAAATGCACTTAAATGCATACCTCATCTGTTAATCTGTCTATCCTGTATAAATTGGGATGAATCATTTTCATTAGATGTACAAGTGGCTGAGACTTTATCTGACACATGGCATACACACGATCATCCAGGCGTGTGCTCGTACCTGTTCTAAATGCTTTCTACAAGGGAAAAGATATACATTTTCAAATAAAATAAGAATATAGTGTTCAAATATTAAAACAAACATAAACCATCAATCACCGAAAAAACACGGCCTTCAAAACAGACAGACCTGGATTCAATTCTTAGCTCTGACATTTAATAGGTATGTATGTGACACTGGAGCAAGTTACTTAGCTTCTCTGAGCTATATTGTCATCATAAGAAAAACAGGGAAAATAATACCTCTGTAGTTTGTTGTAAGTATTAAATAAGATGATATATATATGTATATAACACCTACTGTGGTGCCTAAGACATGGAAAGATGTTCAATAAATATTAGATCCTTTTCCTTACAGTCTCTTTCTAGAAACACATATTAAGAGTAGGCTATGACCACACCATTATTCAAACTGCTCATACATATTAAAGAAAGAGCATATGGCTTCACAAGAGTCATCACGTACAAGGGGTCTTCAAAAAGTTCTTTAAAAGATTCATATTATCTTATCTCTTTCTTTTTTCTTTTTTTGGAGGATGGCCCCTGTGGGGATCTGGACCCTTGACCTCAGTATTACAACACCACGCTCTAACCAACTGAGCTAACCAGCCAGCCCTCATATTATCTTTTAATTCTATTTTTCCACAAACTTGTAGTACTTCCTATTTATACACCTTCATTTTCCACTGATCTTTTCTTATTCTTCGAAACTCTTCCTGTGTACAATCCTCTAGTTAAGTATTAAAAAACAACCTAGATTTCATTTCTTCATATATGTATCTAAGAATTTTTTAATGCTTTATAACAATGTATAGATAGCTACCTGTTTGAGAAGAGCCAAAACATAGAGAGGAAACAACTTCAGGGAGCTGGGTGCTATCAATGCAGAGTGCTGTAAATTTGAGATAGTTGAGCCATATGCAGATAATGAGTCCACTACAGCATTCACTAAAGCATCTCTTGCATCTGATAGACTTGATGAAACTGATCGATCCACAGCTACGAGGCAAACGAAATGAAAAGGTGTTTAACCACTAGAGTCCAATGAGCAGTATGAGATAAAATTTATATGCATTATTTAAGAAACAAACAAAATTTATTTAAGTTTTTAGGACGGAAAAATACATTTCACCTGTTCATTCACTTTTTACTCACCCATGTTTGCGAGAAGGCAGATGGCGGCTTGTACATCCACTCCTGCATATACATCTGCTAGTGAACTTACCACTGGCAAACAAAGTGTATGCACTCTAATTCTCCGCTCACCTAAACAAAATGATGAATAAATGTCATTGCAAAATACATTAAACCAAGAAAGAAATAAAGCAAACAGGTCAAAATTTTATTCAAGTTATTGTTTTTGCTAGAGTAAATCACCAACAGCACTTTGAAATATAAAAACAAAGTTTTACAAATAACATGTTTTAAAGAAAATTAAACACTCTCCAAATCTGAAAGTAGACTATAAACATATGATACATTTTGTATATAACTGAACATCAGGTTCTAGTTTTTATTTTAATGTCACTCATTCTAAATTATATCCAACAGAGTAAAATATCAGAACACTGAGATTGTCAAATAACAAATGAAGCCCTTAATTGCTAGATTTTTTATTTTCTGGGGCAAGAAATAATGCAAAAGATGGCATAGCTGGATTTAGCATGAGTTGTTTACCAGAAACATATAATTTTAGAAATACAAGTCTTCCACAAATCAAAAAGTCTACTTTTTAAAGATTCAAAAGTAGGTGTTAAATAAAAAAAGAAAATAACAGAACACATATTTGATTAACCAATTCAAATTCTACTGCTTCCCACTGTGTATTCGTTCTTTTTCCCTGCCCACTAATGGGCATGTGAAAGCAGGGGTGAATTACTGCTGCAGGGTATATTTCATTTCTGTTAACATTACCTTTGCTTGATGTATATAATAGGGCCGTTTGAAAGCACACTAAGGAAGTATCTGTCAAACTTTCTTCAATTGATAACTGTACTGCAAATCCAGCATCAGGATTGATGTTTGCAAGGGATAACAAATCAGTGGAACGAACAAAGAAGTTTCCATGAAAAGTGTGCATTGAAAGACCTAGAAAAGAGAAAATTTGATATAAAAGATGAAGTTAACAGTATCTTCACCTCAAGCTAAAGCTACCATTTAAAGTCAAAGATGCCTCTTGTTTTGAATCAAAAGGATTAACTGGGGAGTAAGGTTGGAATGTAGGTAGAGGTTCTAAAATAGTAACGCAAAAAAATAAGTGTAGGTTATATCAAAAGGAGACTATACATTTAACTTGTCCTGATACCTATTCTTGTTAACATTTTCTCATATATGATTTGAAACAAACGAGGGTTACTATACAGCTCATCTTAGATTTAAAATAAGGGATCAGAATCCCTCCAGCAAACATTCACATAAAACCAAGGAAATGTAAATTAACTTATTATGCAGACAAAAATCCTTAATTTGACAATTTTTATTTAAGATCTTCCCTATTCCCCTAACTTGTTCTCAAACCATTCCACTATAGGCTTTCTCTTAGGTTCTTCCTGAATAAACCAAAACATTACTTTTATCTACTTATTCAAGTTATTTTTAAAAACTGGGCAACGATTATTGAATAACAATATATTTTTAAAACAGGGTATGCAGGCTAACTGAATCAAATAGAAAGCCTTCTTTTCTTTTTTCTTCTTTTTTTGGGAGAGGAGGGCAGATTGGCTGGTACAGGGATTGAACCCTGAACCTTGGCAGAAAGTCTTCTGTTATGAACAGTCATCATCATAGGTAATTGATATATGACTCACTGATTTTTTTTTTGCTCAATGATTTTGACTCAAGTATGTGACATAAAGCATAATTTTTACAATTTCATACCTTTAGTACACCTTATTCTCATAACAGCTTCAAATCCAATTTTTCTTGTGAGATATCGTTTTAGGTCTTTTTGTAACTTTTCTGCTTGTGAAGGATTGTGAGCACAGTGGAAAGATGGATAATAATAGATGCACCCTGCAGAATACTTGGACATGCAAGCTTTAAAGAGAAATACAAAAAGTATTAGCTACAGATATAGTAACATCCCACTTGTCCAACAGTAGCATAGATTCTATATTATGAAGAAATCTAAGTCATAATCAGAAAACCCAGGCTGTCAAAATAAGAATAATATATAAATCTGAGAAAACAGAAACATTTATAAAATATACAATAAAGTTTATTGTTGAGCAGAATGGTAAGAGAATCATGTAATATAGACAAAATACTAATGGCATTTTATATTTGTAGAGAGCTTTAAAGTTTACTGATAATTTTCATAGGTATTATCTATCTAATTAACATGACTTTCTTTTTAAAATATTAAGAATGCTTACTGAAAAGTTTAGATTTAATTATGTGATAATTTGTAAAAAGATAAACAAAATGATATCATCTTACCTAGAGAAGCAAGATCAGAATACTGTGAACTTAAAAGGAATAAATCCACTGCAGTTTGCTGTCCTGAGCAATCTAAAGCAAGTTTCTTGTAAAAATCAGTTGCAGGGCCAAGATGCTGTACCACCTAAGTTAACAAATTAAAGAGCTAGAAACTTTTAATCATGCACATAGTTTATGTCTCTCATAATGTAATAAGAAAGAGGATATCCTCTGCCCCCCCACCAAACTAAGGAGTTTTTTAAATGTCTAGGCAGTTGGCACCGATTTCCTATAAAATAATAGTAGCTAATATTTATAAAAAGCACTCACTTATGCATTAGCACTGCTTGAGATGTTTTATAAAAATTAGATAATTTAATTTTCATAATAAAAACCCATAGGATCTACCTTTTATCGATGAGAAAACTGAGGCAAAAATGGATTAAGTAACTTGACCAAGATAACATAGTTATTGAATGATGGATGCTGGAATATAAATCCAAAATGTATGGCTCCAGAGTGAGTGCTGTTTAATCATTATCATGTACTGTTATATAACATGAGAGAGTAAAAGATTAAGGGAGGTTTTTCTTATTAGTATGAGCAAACTTAAATTGAGAAGGTGGCAATGGAGAGTCTCCAAGTTCTTAATCACTATGCCATATTGCATAACAAAATGTTTTAATCCTCTTAATTATATTAGTTTACTCAGATATGAAGGAATAAACAAACCGGAACACATATGCAATCTTTTGAATCCCAGGCAGAAAGAGAATATTTTTGAAAGTTAAATGAGAAAAAACAAAACCAAAGAATTCTGTAAATATACAGCAGCTTTCTGTGTTCAAAACACAGCAGTAATTTATAATGGACCATAACAGACCAAGGAACTGAATGCTAGCTGTATTTGTTGATGAGTTTAAAAAATATACTTGCCCCAATTTATTTTAAAATTAGCTTCTTGCTCAAAAGCAACTTGAAAATACAATTTTTATAAAAAGTACAATATGGCCCCATTTTTCTCCAGCAAATTGGTGATGAATAAAAAAGCAACAATACTTAATGGTGGCTAGAGGATGAGAATCCTTAAGAGTACAGGTTGATAAAAAAAAAAAAAAAACGCAACAAGTAAAATACTCTATTTAAAAACTTAAATAAAGTTTATACCCTTTGACGCAATAATTTCACTTCCAGGAATTTATCCTAAGAAAAAAATGAATATGTGGCTAAAGACTAATGACACTTTTAAAATGGTTTAATTCATATTCAGAACTAATTATAATGGCATTTTCCCAAATGTAAGTTGAGGTCAGACAGAACTCATGTATAAAACAAAAATGAATGTTCTAGTTCATTTACTATTTGAAATAAGGGATTAAAAATACCCTGACCAAATCTTCATGTAAAACCCAAGTAATGTTCAGCCTCATATCCTTTTTTCTTTGTAACAGTGAAACTACTGGAGACATCTTAACTATTAATGGTGGGGAGGCAATTAATTTAATTGAGTACTTTCACATTTACTAAAAGATATATATATACACATATATATATATACATATATATATTTAGTTTTAGGGACCTCAGAGAATACTCACAATATATCTGATAAAAAAGACCAGTTAAAAAGTACAATATATATATGTGTGTGATGCTCAATTTATGCTTGTGTGTGTTTGTATAACTAACTGCTAACATCTTGATAGTAGATTACTGATTATTTATATTATTCCCCACTTTCCAAGATATACAGTGATCTGTATTACTTTTATAATTTAAAAGTTTATTAGCGTGAGCATGTTAAATTATAAAAGCTCACATTTAGTAAGTTTTACCACTTGTGTGACACAAAAGAGCACTGGAGTCAGCAAATCAATTCATGGCAAATAAAAAAAATAGTTATTTAACCTTTGGCAAGATACTAATCTGTTTCCTCATCTGTAAAATGAGGGGTTTTTTATGACTTGCAAACAAAAGAATAAAGAGAGAACACTCTGCAACACAATACAAAATGATAACTTGAGTTAAACACTCCTTCCAGTTTTTAAAATTATTAATGAAGTAGAAAAGTAGAATAATAAGCAAATGATTACGCAGTCTACAGAGGTAGAAAATACCACCCTGAATATGACAGAGAAACTAAATACCTTTGTACTTGATCTCTGATTAGGATCTTCTCTGGACTGCAGAAGTCCTGCACCCAAGGAAGGTAACTGTGTCTGAAATACAGACACACGGCCACCTGTTGGAGACATTAATTTAAAGGCAGCCTGAAGTGCAGGACCAAGGGCACTGTGTGTCTCTCTTGTATTGGTGAACATATTTGGTAATGCATTCAATAAGTCTTTTATAAGCTGGGAAAACAAAAATTAAAAATTGAATTACTAAGAAGACAAGGCAATATTCTTCTTTAAAACGTTTCAGACTACAATATGTGTCACTGCATTTCTGGGGACTATAAAGTGAGGAGTCAACAAATATGATAACTACATATTGTCTATTTGTTTGCAATATTAATATACCAAGTAAACAAATATTAAACATCTTAGTAAAGAGTTGAAATAATAGAAATATTTTGGTACTTTAAGAAAATAAGTCAATCTCACCTCTTTACTCTCATATAGATTCACAAGTAAACTATCCGGTGTTGGAAGAAAAACATCTATAGGGAAAACATATTTTAATCAACAAGTCAAGTCAAAAGAACATAATAAATAAGAAAATATTTGTTTATCAGGTCATACATATAATGTGTACTATAATATTGCTTTATTAAATAAACAGTATATACTCTGTACATATTATATGTGTGTGTGTAATAAGTACACAGGTGTAAAAAGCAGCATATGACAAAATGTATCGTAAAATAAAGTCGCTCCCATTTCAATGTAGTTAGAAAGACATTTTGCTGACTGCTTACCGTCTACATCAGACACAATTAGCATTTGAGGCTGTGATAATCCTTCTTGTAAATTATAGAAATGAATAGTGCTATCAAAGGTCATAAATCCTATTCTTGTTCGTGAATCTCCAGGAAGCCTAAAGGTAAAAATGGCCATTTTAAATTCGAAGTGCTCAGTAAAATATTTTATTTCAGAAAATAACGAAACAGTAAACTAAGTCTAAGGATAATTACACATATGCTTTTTTTTATAGGGGACAGAAAAATTAGCCCTACCTAAACCAATACATATCAGAGAAGAGCAAGGATGAAATATTCCAGTTTCAGATGAAACTACGGACATGCTTAGAACTGATACTTCAGAAAACTGAATGACATCAGTATTCAAAAATAAGAATAAACCAAAACTAAAAATAACATGATTTAAAAAAATTAAAGACCTCTTGCTAACTTTCTTTTGAAAATATTCTTCTAAGTGAAAAATTACTCATACTTTCAGTTCCAATATTACAATAGTTTAACCATGTTTAAGCATTTTAAGGGGAGAATGACAAATAAGTACTTTCTAAGAAAAGATTGAATACAATACAATGTGTAAAACTTTGAGCAGAAACCGCATTTTTGAACATTAAAATATTTTATATATCATCAATCTTTTGAAAGTTTTGTTAGAACTCAGTTTTCAAAAGTCGATGCCACAGCATAAAAGAATAAATTACCATTTCTTTGCCTGCCAAGCTTTCCTTATTAAGATAGATGTTACAGAAGTATATTTCAAAGTACCACCAACTATGTTAACTTCAGTTATGTAATTTATTGTTTTAGCAATCCTTTAATATATTTTTAAATATTACAGGATGCTAAGATAGAATGTGCCTCAAAGCAAGAAACATGTTTACTATTTTGGATGATCGATCAGGCTACTCAGATACCTGTATAGTTCGCAAGATAGGTTAAAAGCATTTCAGAGAACAGAATGCAATAAATTATATGTTCCGCTTACCAATACTGGTCAAGATTTATGATGTTTCCGAAGACTAACAGAAGAAATCTTCCTTGAGATTTCTAAGTTCACTCAGTATTAGTCATTTGTTACCAATTAGAGTGGAGATTACTAACCTATCCCAAGTGCAAAATACAGAGTTGAGCTGGAACTCCTCCAGCATCAAACTCCTCTTTCTAAAAGATGTTTTCAGAGCCCTTTCCAAAAACATGTTACTGTATTTTTGCTATCCTATCCCCTTTACCTCTTTTTTTTTTTTACTTTCTTAATCTTTCTATTTTCTGCTATGATCAAATGGAAATATTTTTAAGAACTATTTTCCATTCCCAATTTTATCCTTTTGGTTTTGCACAGTCTATTTAATTTGCAAATAGTCACTCATCTTTGTCAGGTGGCTCCTATCTGGAACTATATCCCCATACTTTTCTAATCAAGGACAATATATTAAGAGGAATTTTAGAGCAGGGAGATGGAATAGGAGCTTGCTCTGTTCACTCCATGCATCAACCTGATATTGCAGTACCTCCAGGAAAGATGTTATCCCCTCAGGGGATTAAGCCTTGATGTGTGAAGACAAGAAAAACAAAACAAAACCATTTCTCTACAAAGTGGTTGTCCATTGCTACTCACTGCCATTCTGAAGTAAGCACTTGTGACTAAAATAAGGACAAATACTTCAACCAAGGATAAAAACATGAGAACTCTAAATTACTAATAAATACTAAAAGCACATCTTTCAATATCTTTTGATTTTTAAAATCTTGAACATCTTAATGTTATCAGTTTCATTTATAGGCCAAGATCAGTGATAGGTAGACTACGAAATCAGTAATCTACAGTAGCACTCAACAGGGCAAAGATCTCAAGCTCAAATGGAAGATGAAGAACAGCATTTTGGAATCACCCATAGTATTTGTGACAAAGTATGAGGGTACGTGAAAAAGTTCATGCAAGGACTCGTATTATCTTTTAATTCTATTTGCACACAAGGTTTTGGAAGTATCCCTGTATTCACACATAACCACCCGCACACATCTACACATGTCAAGAACCACTGCAGAAGAGAACCACTCTTACTAACAATCTTAAGCCGTATCTCTTATGGGTGTTGAAGTAAAAAAAGAAATGTATAAACAACTTTGTTTTCCAGAGACTTGGATGGTTCATTTTCGAAGCTAGTGAGGAACTCCTTTGGGACCAATATTGGTAGACACGTAGGCAGGAATCAGAGCCAGTATAAGCCACCTAACCTATACTCTGTTTCCATTTCCACAATACAGCTCATTACTAATGTGACAAAATGAAGAGCTTAGTTTTTGGCTTCCTAACAGTTCCTTCCTTCTCTTTATCTGGTTCATTTTTTCATTAGTGCAATTAAAACTAGCTTATGAAAAAATTCCTTGCTCAAGCGTAAATTATAGCTAGATTTCTCTCATCCAAATTCCTTTTTAAAAATTAAAATTAAAACTTTTTATTCTATTTAAATCGACATAAAACTATTGCATACAACGTGATGTTTTGAAGTATATATACACATTGTGGAATGGCAAAATCTAGATAATAAACATATGGACAACTTCACAAAGTTATCATTTTTATGGTGAGAACACTTCAAATCTACTCTGTTAGCATTTTTCAAGAATACAATATTGTTCTTAACTATGTCACCAAGTGATACAATCAATCTCTTGAACTTATTCCCCATAACTGAAATTTTGTATCATTTGACCAATATCTTCCCACCCTCGCCCCCATCCCAGCCCCTGATAACAACCATTCTACTCTTTACTTCTGTAAGACCAACTTTTTTAGATTCCACATATGAGTGAGATTGTGCTATATTTGTCTTATTTCTTATTTGTCTGGCTTATTTCACTTAACAAAATGTCCTCCAGGTTCATCCACGTTGTCTCAAAAGACTGAAATTTCCTTCTTTTTAAGGCTGAATACTATTCCATTCTGTATAATATATACTATATGTTCTTTATCCATTTATCCACTGAGGGACACCTAGGTTGATTCCGTATCTTGACTACTGTGAATAACGATGCAATAAACATGGGAGTGCACACACCTCTCTGACATACTGATTTCACTCCCTTGGGATATATGCCCATTAGTGGGATTGCTTGATTACACAGTAATTCTATTTTTAACTTTCTGAAGAACCTCCATACTGTTTTCCATAATGGCTGCACTAATTTACATTCCCACCAACAGTGTGCAAGGGTTCTCTTTTCTCCACATCCTTGGCAACACTTGTTATCTTTTGTCTTTTTGATAATAGTCTTCATCTAGATTCTTGATACTCTTTTCTTGGCCCAGTGTTCAGATTGGCTAAGTCAGAGGGATAGTTTAACAAGATCTAAATTCTTGACTAAATATTAAACATGTAAGTTAACCAAAAAATAAAATCCATTCCCATAAACTGCTAGTAAACACTTCATATTTATATACATTTATATACACATAGTCATTATGAGTAAAAGAAAGATTCTTACTTGTCTAGATTTTCTAACAGTGACTGGCTCAACACTGTCAAATATCCAGCTTCTACTGCATTATGAGACACATCCAAAACAAACAAGTAAACTGCAGGTTGAGGAGGACGAAGCTGAAAGAAATAAAATAACGTACTTTATTTAGTAGGTACAATTTCTTTTACTACTGGGTATTTACTGAGTGTAATGTACCAAAAAATACAAAGCTAGGATTGCTGTTTTGTGAGGTTTTATGAGCTAATAAAAATGACATTCCTTTAATTTTTTTCTTGTAAAGTTGGTTGTGTATTAATCATGACAAGGCAATTATTACATGAGTTATATGTTTTCCTGGTTAAAGGTATGTTGGCTAAGATATATTTTAAAGAAAAATTAGCCTTATATATTATTTAATACTAAGCTCTCTCTCTATATATATCCTTTTCCTATTCCTAAAAACATTAAAAATTTTTTATTTTTAAAAATAAATTTTAAGCTTGTCAGCCTGGCACTAGCTATTGGGTCACCTGGTGGTGGCTGTCTCCAAAGGGTTAAGTGCTAACTAAGTGTAAAGAAAGTACTTGTGATGGTATTGTGGATATGATTTTTTAAAAATTTCCTTATCTGTTAGAGATATATACTGAAGTATTTATGGGTGAAATGATACGATGTCTCAGATTAACATTCAATACAATCCAGAATAAGTGAGGGGAAGGCAGACTGGGGTGGGCTGGGGATAGATGAAATACATTTAGGAGAATGTTGATAATTATTAAAGCTTGGTGATAAATAGATAAATCAATAAATCTTTGCCAATCCGATAGGCAGAAAAAAAAAAAAAAAAAGCTTGGTGATAGGGATGGGTCATTATATTAGTTTCTCTTCTTTCGAGTATGCTTGAAAATTACTGTTATATTAAGTTAAAATTTTAAAAAATGAAGTCTTTAAAAAAATATGCCAACCAAGGGTCATATGAATCATAAGGCAAAAATTAAAGATTATTTCTTGCTTCACTACTTCAACTAGATTAAGATTTTTAAGGTCCCAGAACATGAGTTAGTAAAAGTGATCAAGAGAAAGCTTACTATAGTATATGGAAACAGACATGAAAATAGTATTTAAAAGGGCATAGGCTAAATTAGACTCAAAAGGCCATAGAAATTACAAAAATAAAGATGGGCTAAGCACCAAGAATTTAATGCACATCAGTTGTTCCTATTCACCTTTTTCCACTAGCAGCACCTTAAATTTTTGCAGACAGCAAAGATTAGAAATGAGAATACAGAAGAAACATAGTTATTATAAATATATTAAAAATGAAAAGATATGATAAAGATGAGAACTCAGGCCAAGAATTCATTTTTGTAAGTGGAAAAGAAGAATGAGATCTCAGAGTCCACATAATTAAAGAACAGGTAGAATTTTATGATTGAACCAGAAAAAGAAAAATTAGAGTGAAGTCAACATCCATTTATCTTGATGTAAGTACTGGGTGAACCAGTAAGATGGTGATATAGGGCCCTGAAGCTGCAGTTTTGGGAAGAAACATTCACTTTTCTGTTTTGAAGGTCTTAAGTAGTAAATGGTAAAAGAATATCAATATCCATTCCATGCACGTAACCAAATGAAACTGGTAATAAGTTCTGGATGTTAGTACTTCTTAGTGATATAATGCATTCTTTAAGGAGATCAAATAACCTCTAAAAAGAGTTTTCAGGCTGTTAAGTGTAAACTTTCAGTATTATTTTTAAAAATTAGTATCATGAGCAACTTCAAAATACGGACAAGAATTCACTTAACAGCAAATTACAAATTACCAATATAATTATATCCCAAGACTAATAGGATATAGTCATGAATAGTTACCATGTAATCTGAAGAAGCAATGAACTCCACAGTTGAATTCTGAACTTCTGGTCTTTTATGAGGTTCTCCATAAGATCGGGTAAGGGGGTTATACATAAATTCTTCAGGAACTAATTAGGAGGTAGAAATCCAGTACAAATTTAGCAACAATTTGCAATTAAGCACACATATACACGCCTAGAAATAAGCACCTTTATCATCAATGTTTATATGAGGTTTACCAACAGTTCTTTGAACATATAATGGTAAAAACAAATCCCTTAAGCCCTCTCTAAAAAATAGATCATAAATATAAAAAAACTTATTTTCTGAAATCAGGACACAAGTTTCCTTGCTTCTTAGATTTGTATTCTATTGATTATATCACATGACATGGAAAAAATCAGAGAGAGAAACACAAATTTGAAAGTAATTATAATGAGGGGACCTGAGAAACGAGTGAAGGGAACAATAGACAGACACATACACAGGCATGTGTCCACATACTAGTGAAGGTCTATCTGAGTTGAATGAACCAAATATACAAACAGAAGACAATCTTAACTGTCAGCAACAAGCATAATTAGTCTGCATGAGCTCACCTGCGTGACTGTCACTATTTCCTTTTTTTGGGAGGCTGACTGGTACTAGCTGTCACTGTTTCTTTTATGAATGATTTTTCACTTTGCTCTCTCCTGTTACTCTCCTCATTGTCAATTATCCTTTTGGCCAGCCCTAGCCTATATTCTATTAAGAATGGCATAAAAGTTGTTTTTAAAGCAATGAGAAGAGAAACCAGGTAATGACAAAAATGCCAAAAAGTGTGGAAAATAATAATAAAACACACTTAAGAATCTGAAACTTACCATCATTAACTCTATAGCACAAATTGCATTTCCATCTGCGCTGATCAATGAAGGATACAAAAGGGTTGATATATGTTCGACAAGATCGGCACCTCACAATGGTATTTGATGTTATCACTGGTAATTGCTAGAGAATAAAATAAAGATGTTATGGCAGAAAAAAGAACCCCAGGGAAAAACAGAATACACACTGCTCTACTCCATATACAGAACAGAAACCATAACTGTGTCTTTGTGTGGTTTTGTATTGAAGCATATTAAAATCCAGGGGTGTGCTGAGCAACACAAGCAGCTATCAAGTTTTCTCCTTCTCTAGTCATAAACCATAAGTAACACTAAAATAAAGTCATATCAAATGTAATAAAAGTTACTGGCTGACAAAAAAAAGCCTGGTTGTCTGAGAAAATAATAAGTTAGAGCTCATCAACTAGACTGAAGACATAACAGTGAGAGAGAAAAATATATCATATAAAAATGCCTTTGTCTTTGTTGACTGACTGTACCTGATTCTAGACTATCAGGCACTGCTCATTGGACAGACACAGCAGTTTGAATGGGAGCTGAGGTCAGAAGATGCCAAACAGAGTGCCTTTTTAAAAAATAATAAATCTCTACGCTTAGTTTGGGGGAAAAAAACCCTTTATATTCAATGCAGAAAATATGAAAAAAAAGTTAAGAGATCACGTATTATTCTATCTCCCTGAATTAACCCGTTATCATTTTAGTATATTTCATTCTGGCTTTTTTTCCTATCTACATATAAGCATTCACAGTTTTATATTTCAGGGTTTTTTTACACTTACTATTTTATACATATACTATATATTTGTAGTACAAGTAACTATACAGCCTTTGAAAAAAAATCAGGAAATATAATTAACTGAAAATTAGAAAATAAAAAATTGCCCAGAGAATGTCACTGTTAACAATTTAGTGTATATACTTCTAGAAGGTATCATATATGGTATCTCTATTTACAGAAAAATTATCACCTGTGTATACAGGAAATGGCCTATCTTGGTTTAGAGAGAAAGACTGTAAGAGTACTGTAGGTGATTAAATAGTATTTGCAAAATGAATAAATTCATGGTACTTATGCATATTATAATTATTTGACTTTCTATTCACTTTGATCCTTTCTATACAACCTAGTAGGAAGGTAAGCTCCATGATGAAGCTTGATGACCTTTATATCTCCAACAGTTAGCATGATAGACAGTCATAAGTATTTTTTGGAAGAATGAGAGCAAAAGAAACTCAGTACCAATAGGAGAGGTAAAAAATAATAGTAAAAATAGTGTGAGGGAGGAATCCAACTTATGAAGTATAAATAAAATATCTCTGGATAAAATTATTTCTGGAATTTTAGCTTATAGAAAATGGTGCTGATAACACCAAGGTCTGCAATTTGACCCCTGTACTGGCAAGCCACCAAAAGAAAAAAAAATTAGTTTAAATACAATTTATTTGCATGAAATACCAGAATGTATAAAAATCTAGCAAGCTAGGTATCAAACCAAATAAACTGTAAAACCTTAAACAAGTAATATTTTATTTCAACAGATGAAGTGTTTTTAACTTCCCCTAATACTATACAGGTTATGTGTGTAATTAACAAATGTGTTAAATTTGTTAAGAAACAATCAAACAGCTTTTCTCCCTAACTAGATATCATTGTTGGTACTTCATGTTTAATAAAGCACTCCTAAAGTTGATCATCTTCTCTGGCCATTCCAACTTCCAAAACTACTAATCTTTACAAATCCATCTCAAACTTCATCATTTATAGAAGACTTTTGCATACTGTATCCATAGGGAATCACTTCTTATACTGTACTCACTATCTATGTATCTCATAAAATTTGGTTAATTGCATGCAGTAATTATCCTGCATTGTAATTATTTGTTTTTACATCTTTGTCCCCTGTTAGATGTGAACTTCTTAGGGTTAAGGTCAATGACTTAATCATCTCTGTATTCCCAGTGTTTAGGTTAGGGTCTGTCACAAAGCTGGCACTCAGAAAATGTTTGCCAAGTCGAATTTAACAGATTATTTCTAACTTCAAATATAAAATGTAATTACTTTGTACATAAACATACATGTCAGTACCAACAAATATTTTTAAATATGTTACTTTACCGTTAGGTCTCTGAAGGGATGTAACAACAATCCCAAAGGAAGCTTAGCTTTATTCAGTAAAGCCTGTGTCTGTGGAATATTTGTCAAAGTACACCGAAATGAACTGCAAAAAACATAAACAACATGGAGTACATTAGCTATCAGAAAAAAAATACACTTAAGTAGACAGGATGATTAAGAACATTTAAGGACATAAGTAAAAATCATTTGGGCATATTATTATAACTATAAGCAGGAAAGTCCTGATTACTTTAAACAGGCATCTATGTAATAAACGTCAAAAGACCTAAATTAAGGACTCAACATTTCCATGGTAGAAAAGTACAACACATTCAATAAAACACAATTAGTAGAAAACATGAGTGCCAAGGCATACTTGTTTGTCTTAAATGATGCTGTTCCTGCTTTTCTGCTCCTTTTTCACTGATTGAACTCCCACTCTTACTAAGATTTGTCAATGTTATTGCTTCTTCTGAAACCACACTAACCTCTACTTCCTCAAGTCAGAAGGCATGACTTCTTGCTCTGAGCTGTGAGATATGTTTATGCTCCTATGGTATCAATTAGTCTGATTTGCTTTAGTTGGTTGTGTACCTTATCTGTCTTCTCCACTTGAGACCAGAGATAATTTTGTTCTTATGGCACTCTAACACTATTTCTCTCAAGAGTAAGTGCTTATCACTTATTAAGTTGTAAGTTAAGGTCAACAGGCAAAGAATCAATAAAAAAGAACACATAAGTAAGAAGCAGAAGTACTGGAAACTAGAAAGGGAATTTTAAGAAGAGTGGTTAACATGCAGAGAGAACCAAATATCTATTTACTCCAGATGTAGTGTTGTCCTTGAACACACCAAGCTTGTTCCTGCTTCAGGAACTCCACATTTGCTGTTCATGCAGTGTACAACACTTTCCACAGAGAGTCACATGGCTTGCTCTCTCCATTCAGATCTTTAATGTGAACACTTTGGAAAAACTGTCCAGACTCAATTAAAATAGTCACACTTCACCATTCCTCCCTACTCCTATTTATGTTACATTATATATAGTACTTACTAGTTTGATGGTTCATAGTATGTCTTCTCTGATAGAATATAAATTCCATAATTCCATAGAGATCAGCAACTTTTTGTTTACAACTCTATCCCCACTACATAGAAACAGTGCCTTGCACTTAACTTAGAAGGTGTTCAGTATATATTTATTGAATTAATAATTTATCTTAACATGTAGGCCCTATTATTATTCCTGTGTTACAGTTGACTACTGAGATTTGAGAAGTAAATTGCAGTCACATAGCTACTTATTAGAACAATGGTGCAAACACAGGTCTGTCCAACTGTAAAGCCTATACTGAATAACTCTGCTTTTTTGATAAGATGGATATTTTCACACAAAAAACCACATAACTGGGTAGAAACATACACCATTCCTATACCTCGGTATACATGGGGGACTGGTTCCAGCACCTCATGCATATACCAAAATCTTTGAATACTCAAGTCCTTCAGTTTGCCCTGCGGAACCCACATAAATGAAAAGTCAGCCCTCTGTAGATATGGGTTCTACATCCACATATACTGAATTTTCAATCTGCGGATTGTTGAAAAAAATCTGAATGTAAGTGGACCTGTACAGTTCAAACCCATGTTGTTCAAAGGTCAGCTGTACTCATCCCCCTACTTAGGGAATGCCTTACCATTCATACTACAAAGCCATAATTCACAAACTCATCAACCCTACTTCTAAAAAACATGTAGGTCCAGAGGAATATCCTGTTCTTAGGAGACAGAGGTACTGAAAACGTGCAAGAACAAAGAACATTTGGTTTTGGAGTTATTAAGAGTACAGGCTCTAGAGTCGGACAGACTAGGTTCTTACCATTGTTCTAATAAGTAGCTATGAGACTGTGTAATTTCATCCACACAGAACGTATACCAGGACTTGGTGTCCACCAGATGGAGTCTGTTTACTAAACATCTCTATGAGATGAGGAATACTCAATAAAATAAATCCAACTCTAAATTGAGGCTGGATCAATAAGCTAGAGGGTTAAAAGTCTTCACATTCTATACTGAGTAGAAAAAGAAAATTCAGAGATAAACCATTTTTTAAACCTGTTTTGGGGATTACATAAGTGAGGTCTGTGTTCTTCTGAAGCAAAACCTGAAGAAGGGTATACAATTTTAAAGATTTCACCTTACTTAAAAGATATCAGAAATTATTACTGAGGAAAGGTGAGAAGGAAGAGATTTAAGAATGAAAAATATAGTTAGATTTGAGTTTCTGAAACTTTCATTCAAACAGAAATAATTTTCCTAGCATTATGTGATAGGGGAATGGAACTGGATTGAGACAGAAACGGAAACAGGAACAAATGACCTAAATTGAATTTTACATCTAGGACTTTTATACAAATGAAAATAGAAAAGTCTGTGTTAACAAAACTTCCAATGAGAGAATCAATACCATACTACTTTTACTATTTTTGAATGTCATACAATGTTTTCACCAAAGTATATTACTTAAAAGACTATAAAATAAATAAATACCTACTCTGGGCTACAGTTTAATTTTTTGAGTTCTAAATTCAAGTTAGGTACAGGAGCCAAAACAGGAGTCACGGGTAAAATATTCCTCTCCTGAGTGAGGTTTATAGGTCTCAGGCTTTCTGGTTGTGGAGAACTCTGAAGACTCAATCCTCCTAGACTGGAAGACAGCTGATTCATACCAGGATACTGCTGAAAGAGCAATTCAAAACAAAACAAAAGAATAATATAACAAACATGAATATTTCTTACACTATATATAGGACATCAACATACAGAAAAAGTTGGGCCGGCCCGGTGGCGCACTGCTGTAGTGCGCCGCTTGGGAAGCGCGGTGGCGCTCCCGCCGAGGGTTCAGATCCCACATACAGACCGGTTCCCGCTCACTGGCTGAGCGAGGTGCGGGAGCAACACCGAGGGCTGCAATCCCATTGCCGGTCCCGGTCCGGTACGGGGGGGCGACACTGAGGGTTGCGATCCGTTGCCGGACACGGAAAAAGACAAAAAAAAAAAAACATACAGAAAAAGCAAGAAGGTAAGAAAATTGAAATCTGACTTGGTAATAGTAGAATGACTTAATACAACAGTTTAAATAAAGCATATTTCAAAAAAACACAAAGCAAAATTACTGAATAAATTTCAATCTTATTAGCAAGGTTAAAATTCACAACAAAATTTCAGCAACAATGCTTTTTAAACATCAAGAATTTGGTTTCCTTGAATACAGTTCATACAGAATAAAGGCATATTTTCAAGTTTTTTCAATGATCAATTTTCAGAGTAATGAGTTGATATCGTGGAAATGTACAACGATGTTCAATGAGTTTTGCTTTACTTATTTTTCTGTTTCCTATATTTTTAATATTATTATAAATTCATGACTTTTTGTTAATTCAAACTGATTTAATGAATTCCAGTCATTACTCATTTGATGTTCAAACTACCCAATCTTGGGCCAGTGAGAGCTCTTTCAAGCTGACCCCAGTATCCTTTTGATATGAACTTGCTAGCCTTTGTTAACTTCCTTGCTTTCTGACATAACATTTTGTACTTTCCCTCCTCCAAACCTAGAATTAGTTATTTATCCAAAATGGAATTCTGGTTCCTTTTAAGTAGGAATTGTATCTAGAAACCATGATCTGGCTGATAAAAGTGCTCATTGCCAGTGTGCTCTTATTACTTCTCAACTTTTGCAATGGATAGAAACAGAAAACATACATGTTTAAATAGGAGAAAAAAGCAATGAATTCACATCAATGTTTCCAATTCAAATTTAAGATGGCAGAGTTTTCACTTTTGATTTTATACCTGTATTTCTCTTTTGGTGAAAATCTTGATTGCTAATGGTTAACAACATTATTTGTTTTATCCCATAATACACTAAAATAGTTTCAAAACAGCACCAATATTATTATAAATCAGATTGTTAAATTAAATCTAAGATTTTTTTGTAGTTCTTTTTCATTTTAGATTATATACAACTAAGATGTACAAATTCCTGAGTTTTGAGACCAGCTACACTACTTTTCTCAGTATAAGAATGTTCCCAACTTGATAAACAGGTTCATTTGTTTTTGTTTTTAATCTTTAATGATTGCTTTTTATCTTTTTTGACTCAATGTTTTTTGAATAAACATAACATTGATATAATTCTAATGTCAAAACTTTACAATAAGGTATATTTCGACATATCTTGTTTCACTCTTGACACCTCCACCTATAGTTAACTATTTTTATTAGTCCACCTACAGTTAACTATTTTTATTAGTTTTTGGTTTAATCTTTCCATGGTTTCTATTTACAAATATAAATTAACACACAAGGGTACTGCAAAGTTCATAGAAGAATTTAATTAAAAGATAATTTGATTCTTTCCATGAACTTTTTGAAGACCCCTCATATATGCGGCTCTAAATATAGCACCTTTTTCACCTAAAAAGAAAAAAAAAGTCCCGAAATTGCCATCTCTGTATATAAAGATCTTCTGCACTCCTTTTTATAATTACCCAGCACTCCATTATGTGAACGCACTGCAGAGTTCCAGCTAATACATGAATGATAAATTCAGGAAAATCACTATTTCACACCCCATACTGAAATAAATGGTTCAGGGAATGAGCATCTGGAACACATGATAAACAGATATCAACAGATTATAAAGCCATTAAGTGAAAGCTTAATGAGAAACTTCACAATGAAAGGATCAGAATGTCACCATATAGACTATTAATCAAGCCCTCGTACCACTACAAGTAAGACAACCAGATACTATTATGAGGTATGCATCACCAAAATATATCATATTCTGACCTAGGTGAATAAATTTAGTAATAAACCTGAATATAATCAAGCCATTAGGCAACTTCCAGTCCACAGAAAATGAAACAGAGGAACAAGTTAAAAGATACCACAAGGAAGCAATCGGCTAAATTCAGAATGTGGGACATTCTATCGCACAACAGCGCCAGTTTTTTTTTATAAGATCAAAGACATGGAAAAAAGGGTGGTGAGGACTTGTTTTAAATTAAAACAAGAATTAAGAGACAAAACAAATACAATTAGTAAATTATTGTTTATATCCTAATTTGAACAAGTCAAGTATAAAAAGGCATTTCTGAAACGGGGAAATCTGAATATGAATTTAATAAAAGGGATTCTCTGAGTTTTCAGAAGTGCTGTTAAGTGAGAAAAAAATGATCATATGGATCAACAGTAGTATATAATGGAAAACCCCAAAACAGACTCAACTTTATAAGAATTTTGGATATAAAATACAGGTGGGATATTTGATCAGTGAGAGAAACTAGATTACCTAATAAATGACAGTGAATTATGGGCTAACCATTTTTGTGGGGAAAATGTGATTTCTTATTTATATTATGTACTAAAATAAAACCTTAGATGGATTAAAAATGCAAAACTGAAATCACCAAAGAACTAAAAACAAATTTGTAGCTAGAATATCATCATAATCTTAAATTTGACAAGAACTTTTAAAGGATACAAACAAAGGTAAAAACAACAAAAGGAATTATAATGTAACTATATAAGGTTTAAACATTTCTCCAAGGTCAAAAAAACCACTATTAAAATTAAAAACATATGTCAAGATGGGGAAAAGCTGCAATATACATTAGACAAAAGGTTTATACTTATTGCAGATATACAGAACAAAGGTAAAAGAATATGAACCGGGATTTTTGGTAAAGAAACACAAATGACTAATAATTATAAAAAATATTTTTAGTTTTACAAAATAATTCTTATTGTACTTAGTAATGTAAAGAAATGGGCAATCATATATGAGGGTATTTCAAAGTCTGTAGAAAAATGTAATTAAAAGATAACACAAATCTCTCCATGAACTTTTTGAAGTACTCACACACACTTTTGCTTAAAGTATAAATGGGTACAATTTCTCCATATCTAACTACTCACGGTTGATCAACTACTGACTGCCTGATATCTCCATTTGGATGTCTATTAGGCATTTTTTTTTTCTTCTGGCTGGTACATGGATGTCTATTAGGCATTTTGACTTAACATGGCCAACTCGATTCCCATTCCCAGACCTATTTATTCCTCCCTTTGTCTTCACCATCTAAATAAATACACTAACCTCTACCCAGTTGCTATGTGAAAAAAACCTAAGACTTACCTTTGATCCCTTCCTTTCTCTCACCCACCACATTCAATCCATCAACATGGCAAAAATTATGCTTTATCCACTCACTTCTTACTATCTCCACTGATACCACCTTAGTACAAGGCACAATCATCTATTTCCTGGATTATGGCAGAGCTTGTTTGTCTCCCTGCTTTCTGTCTTTTCAAATACTCCCATCCCTAATCCACTCCACACAGCAGCTGAAATGATTCTCTAAACATGTAAATTAGGTGCCATTCCATTACATAAAGTCTCCCACGTCTCTCCCCTTTGCATTCCAACTAAAATACAAATCTTTGACAACAGTCCTTCTCTAGCTCCCCGATCTCATCCCCATTACTCACTGCTGAGTTTTAGCCACTGGGACTTTATTCCTGGAACATGTCAAACTTGCTCCTGCTCTAAGTCTTTGCAAGTATGTTTCCTCAGCCTGAAATGATCTACCCCCTGATTTTTCTATGCCTCACTTTTTCTTGTTTTTCAAATGTTAACTCAAACATAATTTCTACAATGACGACTTCTCCAGTTCCCTACCTCATATTCTCACCCCACAAATTTCTTCAACTTGTCTTACTTAATAGCACTTGTAACTACTTGAAATTATCTCATTACTTTATTTGTTTACTTATTTATTGTTTCGTTAATCTTGTCCTCCACCAGCTTTCTTGAGAGCAGGATCTCTGTTCATTTAGCTTCCTGTGTCCTCAGTGCCTAGAATAGTGCTGCCACATAGTAGGAACTCAATAAATTTTTATTGAATGTGTAAATAGAAACTCTGAAGTCTTATAAAATTAAGTGATTTGATTCAGTAATTCCACTTGTAGAAATTTCATCTAAGAAAATAAAGAGACAAATGCACAAAGACGTGTGTATAAAAGGATGTTGACTTTGACTTATGCCCAACAAATGGTAGACTGGTTGATTACAAAACATACAGGTTATCAAAATAATGAAGGATATACAATAATATAGAAAGGTCTCTTCTTATACTGCTAAAGAAATTATCCATATTTATCAACCTTTTTTGTTTGTTTACACAAGTTATTTGGATGACAAGTTTCTTTACTGGCTTTCCACTCAAGTTGTAGAGCAAGAAACATGAAAAGACAGACCCCAAGAATTGCTGTTTATTACTTGATGGTAAGAATATTGGTTGAAATTTACTGTCTTCTTTTTGTTTATCTGCATTTCTATAATTGATCATGTGCTACGTTTGTTTAAAGAAAAAAAGCCATACAGAACAGGTACAAAACTATGCTATCTACCCTTAGTGAATCTGCGCAGTATATGCATATATTGAATCAACACACTGTACCCCAAAAATACGTACAAGCAAATGTTAAAATTTACAAAAAAAATTAGTTTTTAAAAAGCTTTACAGTATCTGGTTTTTTATACATTCACTGAAAATATTTTTCTAATTTTTATTTTTAAACATTAACTTTTTTCCTGTTTTTTAACCCTGAAAAACAAATTTTAAGTTCTTTTTTTTTTTTTCTTTAAAGGCCAACTGTTGGAGTTTTCCCACTACTCAGTAAAGATCATCTCAAATTAATCAATACAAAGAAAGCCCTTAGATTTCAAAACCCTCCCAACTCGGTTACAGTATTTGCAACATTTAAAGGTACTTTATTATAGAAGGCTGCTTAAAACTAAGGAAAGATATTCTTATCCTAACTAGGAGTTCAAAAATAAATAGCTTCTTGTAAACTTAGTTTGATAATGTTAATCTTAGATAAAATTCTACAATATTTTTCAGTAGATAGGTAAGAATTTAAATGTAAGTCCTAGTTGTATGCTTAAATAATTACCATTCAATGACCCTGAAACAATATTGTCCAAAAAACTATCTTAAATTCAGATCAGATGAAAATAAATCACTACTTTGTAACCTTCCTTGGAGAAATACATATATCAAATCTGACACTGATTTTCTACTGCATAAGTCTCTACCAGTTAAAGGGGGAAAAAAGTGCTTAATTCTGTACTGCAAGGACTTTTGCATTCTCAGAAACAAGTCTGGTCTTGGACAGGTGATTTCACTTATCTGAGTCTCAATTTCCTAACTTACAAAATGAAAGGAAGGTGATGGTCTAATAGAAAGAAGTCAAAATTCCAAGTGTTGACAAGGATGTGAAGCAACTGGAACTCTCACATACTGCTAATGAGATATAAATCCGAACATCTGCTTTGGAAAATTGTCTGGCATTAACTGCTGAAGTTAAACATGAATACCCTATGACCCAGCAATTCCACTCCTAGATATATACATTCACTTAAAAGACATGGACAGCGATGTTCACAACAGCCCATTCATAATAGCCTTAAACTGGAAATTTACTGTAATGTCCATCAACAACAGAACAAATAAACTGGTGTATTCACATATCGGAGTACTATGTAACAATAAAAATGAATAAACTACAACAACATAATAAGCATAAAGTTGAACAAAAGATTCTAAACACAAGAGTACATACAGTAGTATGATTCTATTTATATGAAGTTTAAAAATGGGCAAAAATTTATCAAATTGTATGCTAATTTGTATACTTTTATACAATATAGATTATATTTCGATAAAAAGTTAAAAAAATGCAAGGTAAAAGAGGATGATCTCTAACAATCTACTTCTAAGTATTTTGCCTTTATGATGTTCATTTCAACTGTGATTAATAACCCAAGTTATATTTTTTAGTTTGTGTCTTTTCCCTTTGTCTAAACTCTTCTGACCCTTGTATACAGTATTTAAAAAATTGTGATCACATAGAATAAGGTTATATTTAAAAATCTGGTATTTTAAATATTAATTTTTATTTTTACTCCAAAGACAATCTCTTAACTTTTCTAAAATAACCTCTCAAATAAAACGGGATAAGAAAAAATACTTCCTATACTCCTATGTCACAGGTCAGGAAGCTTTTTCTGTAGAGGCTTAGATAGTAATTTTAAAGCTTTGAGAGTCATATGGTCTCTTTTGCAAGTACTCAACTCCATCACTGTAGAGCAAAAGCAGCCATAGATAATAACAAAAGAACAAGCATGGCTGTGTTCCAATGTTCCAATAAAACTTTATTTACCAATATAGGCAGTGGACCAGATTTGGCCAAAAGGTCATAGCTTGTGGATTCTTGTCCTATATCATTATATAAGAACACTTTTCAAAATAACATTTTTTTTATCCTTGCCCAAAACTTCAAAGAATCAATCCTTTCTTTGAACTTAGTTTTCTTCTCATTAAAATGCAGAATTAAGTAATATGACCTCAAACAGGAATTCATCTAAAGCACAAGAGTCAGACAAGACTAACTTAAAAAGTGTGAATCATCTGGACCAACAGAGCCACAAAGAAAATCTAACAAGGAAATCTGTACTAACCAACCACATTTCTCCAATGCCTTTCCCAGTTTTATTCCACCCTTTTTTTTCTACACTTTACTTCTAAGATTAAACGCCATAAATAAATAATTTTCCTTTTTCTAATTTTTATTCTTAGTTCACTATAAGATGAAATTTCTGTAAAGTTAGTCTACTAAGAACAGTTTATTTTAAGTAGAAATGCTTCTGCCATTTCAGTTGTTTCCCTATATTTTTTCTTAATAAACATAAATGTAAAATACTTACTCTTCTGTAAGTATTTCAGAGTATGATAAATATCATAGCAGTTTCATAACTGATATTTAAAAGGTGGCTCTGGAACAGGTCATGACAGCACAGGTCCTGGCAGCAGTTAATGAGCATGCAAACTGAGGAGCATTTATGTGTGTGGAGGCTCTCACCAAAGTCAGTTATACTTCATAGAATTCTCCAAGTGAAGAGTGGGGACCAAAATAAATCCCAAATCATATTTTACCATGTCATTTTCTGAGGGGAGTGCCAGCTCAGTAATAAAGAGATCTAAAAACCTTAACATTTACTTTAATTTCCTGATTATAAAATTAATACTTGTACATTGCAGATTCTGAAAACTAAAGGTAGAATGAAGGAAATAAAAAAAATCACAGCTAATGTACACACACACACACACACACACACTATGTATGTTTGATCTAGGTTCATCTATACTTGTACATGATCCATTTGAATCACCAGAGATTTGTTAGAATTGGTAGTTAAGTTTTACAATTTTTAGAAATGCAATGTCTTTACATGACTGAATACATACTTGAGGATACTGCTGGAATCCAGAATATACTGTGCTACTGGGCTGTACTCCAGAATTAAGTGGTGCTGTAGCATTCTGATAGCCAGGCTGAAGAATTGGATAACCATAGCCAAAAGGCTTAGCCATTTTCGAAGGCTGAGGAGCAACAGGAGTGGAAGCTGGAGCAGGACCAGGGTCAGGATCAGGGGTAGGCTCAGGAGCAGGACTGCTTGCAGCTGAAGAAAGCATATCTAACAAAGGGAAAAATACAGTATTAGGAACTGAAAATCAGGACTCAATAAAGACTTGACTCTTGGGTGAGCCATAACCTTTGGCATTTCCATTTAAAAAATTTTTTATTATGAGAAATTTTGAACACACACAAAGTAAAGAGAATAGAATAATGAACCACATATACTCATCACTAAGCTTCAATAACTATCAATATTTTGCAAATCTTGTTCTACCTATTGTTCTGCTAGATCTTTTTTTTACAGAAGTATTTACAAGAAAAACCCATATTTCGTATCATTTCACCAACAACTACTTCATTTGGTATTTCTAACAGATGAGAAGTGTATATACATATGTAGCTAATACAGTTTTTAAAAAATTCTCTCAGCAGAAATGGGACTAAGAAGAAGAAAACAAAGCAAAGCAATAAAAAGGGTGTCAACTATTCTTTTCTCTAATTGCCTTTTACACTCTGACACTGCAATCTATATAAAAAGTCCATGGAGAGAGTGAGATGTTTCTACAATTCCTTAGAAGTCTGAATAATTTGCAGAGGCAAAATTGTAAGGTATGAAAAATAGGGTCTAGAACAGTGTGTAATATGCCAAATGAAGTATCTCAACACAATAAAGGCCACATATGACAAACCCATAGGTAACATCAAACTGAATGGGGAAAAATTAAAAGCTTTTCTCTAAGAACAGGAACAAGACAATGATGCCCACTCTCATCATTCTTATTTAATGTAGTACTGGAAGTCCAAGACAGAGCAATTAGGCAAGAGAAAATAATAAAGGGCATCCAAATTAAAAAAGATAAAGTCAAATTTTCCCCGTTTGCAGATGACATGTCTTTATATATAGAAAAACCTAAAGACTCCATCAAAAAACTCTTAGAGGGCCGGCCCGGTGGCGCACTGCTACAGTGCGCCGCTTGGGAGTGTGGTGGCGCTCCCGCCGAGGGTTCGGATCCCACATACAGACCGGTTCCCGCTCACTGGCTGAGTGCGGTGCGGGCGCGGCACCGAGGTTTGCGATCCCGTTGCCGGTCCCCGATACGGGCGCGACACTGAGGGTTGTGATCCGTTGCCGGACACGAAAAAAGACAAAAAGGAAAAAAAAAAAAAACTCTTAGAACTGGGCTAGCTGGTTAGCTCACTCAGAGCTGGGGGGCTGATAACACCAAGGTCAGGGTAAATAATAAAGGTCATCCAAATTAAAAAAGATAAAGTCAAATTTTCCCCGTTTGCAGATGACGTGTCTTTATATATAGAAAAACCTAAAGACTCCATCAAAAAACTCTTAGAGGGCCGGCCCGGTGGCGCACTGCTACCGATACGGGCGCGACACTGAGGGTTGTGATCCGTTGCCGGACACGAAAAAAGACAAAAAGGAAAAAAAAAAAAAAACTCTTAGAACTGGGCTAGCTGGTTAGCTCACTCAGAGCTGTGGTGCTGATAACACCAAGGTCAGGGTTCAGATCCCTATACTGGCCAACCTCCAAAAAATCCCAACTCTTTGAACTGATCAGTTAAGTTACAGGATACAAAATTTACATACAAAAATCAGCAGCACTTCTATACACCAACAACAATCTAGCTGAAAAAGAAATCAAGAAAGCAATCCCATTTACAATGACTAACAAAAAAAATAAAATACCTAGGAATAAATGTAACGAAGAAGGTGAAAGATCTTTAAAATGAAAACTACAAAAGACTGATGAAAGTAATTAAAGTAGACACCAAAAAATGGAAAGGCATTCCACATTCATAGATTAGAAGAACTAATATTGTCAAAATGACCATACTACCCAAAGTGATCAACAGATTCAATGCGATCCCTTTCAAATTACCAATGGCATTCTTCACAGAAATAGAAAAAACAATTCTAAAATTCATATGGAACCACAAAAAACCCTGAACAATCAAGGCAATCCTGAAAGAGTGAAGGCATTGCACTACCTGACTTCAAAATATACTACAAAGCTAAGAAATCAAAACAGCATGGCACTGACATAAAAACAGACACATGGACTAATGGAACAATAGAAAACCCAGAAATCAAACCATATACTTACACACAACTTTTCTTTGACAAAGGTGCCAAGAACATACACTGGGGAAAGGATAGCCTCTCCGATAAATGGTTCTGGGAAAACTGGATACCCATATGCAAAAGAATAAAACTAGACCCCTATCTCTCACCATCTACCAAAATCAACTCAAAAGGATTGAAGGCTTTAATGTAAGACCTGAAACTATAAAACTACTAGAAGACAACATAGGAGAAACACTCCAAGACATTGATATGGGCAAAAATTTTATGGAGACTTCTAAAACACAGGCAACAAAAGCAAAAATAGATATATGGGATTACATCAAACTAAAAAGCTTCTGCAAAGCAAAAGTAATAATCAACAGAGCAAAGAGGAAACTAGTTGAATGGGAGAAAATATTTGCAAACTATTCATCCCACAAGGGATTAATATCCAGTATACACAAGGAACCTAAATAACTCAACAGTAAAAAAACCTAAATAAGCAGGGCTGACTGGTTAGCTCATTGGTTAGAGCATGGTGTTATTACACTAATGTCAAGGGTTCAGATACCCTTACTGGCCAGCAACAAAAATAAACAAACAAATAAATAAAACCAAACACACACACACATACCCACACAAAACAAACAAATGAACACAAACAGAAAAACAAATAATCTGATTAAAAAATGACCAAATGACCTGAATAGACATTTCTCAAAAGATATACAAATGGCCAACAGGTATATAAAAAATGCTCAACATCACTAATTATCAGGGAAATGCAAATCAAAACCACAATGAGATATCATCTTATCCCAGTCAGAATGGCTGTTAACCAAAAAGACAAAAAATAACAAATGCTGGTGAGGATGCTGAGAAAACAAAACCCTCCTACATTGTTGGTGGGAGTATAAATTGGTACAGCCATCATGGAAAGCAGTATGGAGGTTCCTCAAAAAACTAAAAAAGAACTAACATAGGATCCAGCAACCCCACTGTTGGGTATTTATTCAAAAGAAAGAAAATTAGCATACCAAAGAGATATATGCACCTCCATGTCTACTGTAGCACTATTCACAATAGCCAAGATATGGAATCAACCTAGGTGTCCATCAACAGATGAATGGATAAAGTAAGTATGGTATATATACACATGGATACTACTCAGCCATGAAAAAGAATGAAATCCTGTCATCTGTGGCAACATGGATGAGCCTGGAAGACATTATGTTAAGTGCAATAAGTCAGGTACAGAAAGATATATATCATATGTTCTCAGTTACATGAGTGAGATTAAAATAAAAAAAGTTGAAGTAAGGGCCGGCCCGGTGGCGCACTGCTACAGTGCGCCGCTTGGGAGAGTGGTGGTGCTCCCACTGAGAGTTCGGATCCCACATACAGACCGGCTGCTCACTGGCTGAGCGAGGTGCGGGTGCAACACCGAGGGTTGCGATCCCGTAGCCGGTCCCGGTCCGGTACGGGCGCGACACTGAGGGTTGCGATCCGTTGCCGGTCACAAAAAAAGACAAAAAGGAAAAAAAAAAAAAAAGTTGAAGTAAACTGCCATCTTAATCATACTGACTCTTCCAATCAATAAACATGACATACCACTCCCTGTATTTACAATTTCTTTAAATTTATTTTGCAATATTTGGAAGTTTTCAGTGTATAGGTCTTCAATATCTTTTATTAAATTTACTCCCAAGTATATTTTTTGGTGGTATTATAAACTGAGGGTTTTTAAAATAGCATTTTAAGGTTGTTCATTACTTATATATAGAAATACAATTAACTTTTGTATCTTCAACTTTGATAAACTCATTTATTCATTTTAATCCCTATATACAGATAATGTAGGGTTTTCAATATTTGTAAGCATGTAGTTTGCAAATAAAGACAGTTTCACTTTAGAAAAAATAAAATTCGATTAAACTGAAAAAGCTGTAGAAAATATAAATATCATATATAAGAAAAGCAACAACAAAAAGAAACTCTAAGAATTACTCTACCGCATATAACTATTATTAACATTTTGTTATACTGACTAGTAGTCTTATTTTAAAGTCAACTCTAAAATGTATATTCATTTTATTTCTTTCTATAAAATTAAGACATAATATTCTTCACCAGCCATCATATGCTGCAAAAACATGTTCTTAAAGGCACCTGTCTTAATAAAATTTATTTTAAAAATTTTCTTGAGAAATCTCTTCTTTCTACTGACTCTGTTAGTTCTAATGTTGAAGACACATTCCTAGACATTCTGCTATAATCTTGTGCTGACTAGGCAAGGGTCAGCTAACTGGCTTTCTGATAACCTTCCAGGCTTCTTACAAGGACAAGAATTTCAATGTAGTGTCATAATCCTTAGATCTCCTGCTTGTCCCACCTCATGGTGATGGGAACATACATAGGTAGAAAGGTCTCTTAACATGATAACAATCATCAGCATAAGAAATAAAAAATTGGAGTAAACGTGGAGGTCTATATCTTTTCCCCTTCTTTATATCATATATCTCTATAGTCATAAGATCTATCATAGTGCCTGAAATAAGTAGACCTTTAATTCATTTAATATTACTTTTACAGATGTTCAAATATTTTCTTCGTTTTGGTGTAGTATAATACCTAGAAAACTTGCCCAAGGTCACTGACATACTGTCAAAGCACAGTTCATTATAAGATTAAAATCTGTTGATTGAATGAACACAGTAAAGTCTTACTCTAAGGCCATGATCTTTTAACTACACCACACTGGACATTTCATTTCAGATTTAAGCTCATGAGATACTACATAGTTATTTTCATCTTTTAGTGAATGAGTTAACTCTTCTAGAATATTTTGATAATAGTGGTTACTTTTGGAATAGTTTACAACTTCTTACACACACGCGCGCGCACACACGCACACACACACACACACACACACACACACACACACATTGGTTTCCAGGGGAAAAAATCTTAACCACTGAAGACTGAGTAGCTTATTCAAGTATAGCTGATCCTTAAATAACACAGGTTTGAATTGTGAGGGTCCACTTATACTTGGATTTTTTCCAACCAACTGCAGATCAAAAATACAGTATTCATGCAATGTGTATATGGTGGGCCATCTTTTCATATACACTGGTTCTGCAGGGCTGACTGAGAGACTTGAGTACTTGCAGATTTTGGTATACATGGGTCCTGGAACCAATCGCCCATGTATACCAGGGGACCACAGTAGTCTTAAAATATTAAAAGAAAATTCTGTACTACCTTGAGAAGATTAAAGTTTTCTACTGATTCATAGGATAGCGATAGCAAGACAGTGTGTTTAGTTAAGTACAGCACACTCCAATTAAGCTTCATCCTGGATAATTATCAAAGTGATAAGAAATAGAGAATGGCAAAATTACTTCTGTTAGTCCTAACGTTGGAATCATTAGAAAAAAAGAAAGAGAAAGAGAGGTCAGGTGAGATTGTCAGGTTGTCAGTGACAGGAGAAAAGGAAAATCACAATATAAGATATTATAATAAAATGACTATTGGTTATCAAAGGACTATTAAAAATCTTTTAATACTATCATCACTCCTATATCCTATGTAATGACTGAAGTCATTTCCAGATATGGTTAAAAGTGATGCCCCTAAACTGGCTCGTCTACTTACCTAATGGAAGCAGCCAGGAGCTAGAGGGGGAAAGCAAAGAGTCAAAGACTATTTATATTCAGGGTCTAGCTGGAAGGAATTCAAGGACCTAAGCATGAGAACAGAAATAGGAAATTTATTTAAGGAGTCATTTTTTAAAAAGGGAAAAGAAGAGGAAAATTATTCACCATTAAAAGTCTTTTATTATGATAACAAAAATAAAATAATAAATTTACTTAGACCTCCCAGAAACAACATTCATATTTATCACGTGACAATTAACACTATTAAACTAAGGCTGAGAAATGCTGGAAAAATGTCTCCTTTTTTCTGTTAAAAATATAGCTTGCTGATTATGTATAATACCAGTATACATTCATGCCTGAAAGCAAGTGATGGTCAATAACTTTTCAAATGAACATTAACCATGCACAAAACAACAAATTACCTGGGTAGCTCCCTCCTTCTAGGGCATCATAACTGTTGGGCACTGGAGAAGCACTGCTTGTGGTAGAAGAACTGTCAATACCTACAAGGAAAACCAAAATATCTACTAAGTTTAAAATGACAATGTATCTTAGAGCCACCTTTGGCAATTTTGAAAAAGATGTTTTTGCTGAACTAGGAAAATTCCTGACTCTAGTACAAAAGTAAAATGATTAATGTTTAAAAACATTTAAGACACCATGTATGAATTTCTGCTAATAAGAATAAGGGACAAGAGTGTGGAGAATTTGAAGGTGATGAGTAGAATAAAATTCAGTCAGACATATGTAAGGCATCTTAGAGAACAAATAGACATCAAACTATTAAAAGTAGTCAAACACAAATAAAAATTTCAGGTTAACAGAAATGTTAATAGAGTCACACCTTAAAGATTATATCTACCAAATCTCAAGCTATTAAATACATTTTATCAGTATTAGGATATTTTAATTAAATTTTAATGACTTTTGTAACATAGCATAACTGTTTGAAATAGTCATAATGTTGCTTGGGTTGCTACCTAGAATGTTACTAAGCTTCCTTCTGTCTCAGTTTATTCATCTGCATAATGGAGATTAAATAATATCTGCCATATTGACCAAGGTAATATAAATGAAAAGCACTCTAATAAATGTGTTAAGACTATAAGAAATTTTATTATGTATATTCATTCAAAACCAGTAATATTAAGGCGGACCAATTAGCTTAGTTGGTTAGAGCGCAGCCTTGTAACACCAGGGTCAAGGGTTCAGTTCCAGCCAACAGCAAAAACAAAAAATCAAAACAAAACCTGTAAGATTAAGAGGAAAATTCAATGGCAGTGTATGATGAAATCTGGTGATAGGTCACATGGACAGAACTTTCTTTCATTCACTTATTTCATTCATTCAACAAATATTTTATTGAGAACCTACAATTATCCTACATAGATCCACTAGAATATATACTCATGAATAAAACAGAAAATACAAATTGTCCTTCTCTGGTGTCTGAGATCTTAATCTGTTTCATAGTAAGACAAAATTCAATGGTACAGAGATTATCCCTGGCTCTTAATACCAATATCATAAATGGAGTTTAAACTACATTTTAGGTTAATTTTCAACTATGATATGAAAAGAATAGGTATGCATATATCTTTCATTGAATAATATTGTGGGCTGGCTGGTTAGTTTGCTTGGTAGAGAATGGTGCTGATAACACCAAGGTCAAGGGTTTGGATCCCTGTGAGCCAGCACCCCCCCCCCCAAAAAGGGAATAATTTTGGATAAACATGGGAGTCAGGTATAATGACCACGGGCATAATAACTAAAGTTATTTGTATAGGAACATTTTTACATCAGCAAAGAACATGATTTACAGACAAAAGACTACAGTTACATCAGACATTGTCATTTACTTGCTGTATAACTTTGGGTAAGTTACATCATCAATACTCTCTTCTGCAAAATTAAAATAACTTTTAAAATGTCCCATGTATACTTTTCAATGTCCTTGTGAGGCTTAAATTAGATAGTGGAAGTGAAGCCATTTATAAAAAGTATGAGGGCTATAAAATAAATAATAGGTAGAAGACACTAATATTCACTAAGTACCTTTTTTATGATAAATAAAAAATTTATGCATATATATGTCATTCCTCTTAATAAAGGATGGGAAACAATGGCTCTTCCTTTTTATTCCTTATATTTGTGAATTTATAACTAAACCAGAATGCTGCTATATAAGGTCAAAAGCTTTGCAGTAATAGCATTTAAAAATGATATATCAAAACCCAAATATTCATGAATATTCACAGATGAATGGATAAACAAAATGCAGTATATCTATACAATGGAATATATTCAGCCATAAAAAGGAATGAAGTACAGATACACAATGCAATGTGAACGAACCTTCAAAACATGCTAAGAGAGAAAGTCAGACACAAAAGGTCACGTATGATTCCATTCATAAAAAATATCCAGAATAGGTAAATCCATAGAGACAGAAGTTGCCAGAGGCCAAGGGGAGGGAAAAATGAGGAGTTACTACTTAATAGATACAGAGTTTTTCTTTTCAGGATGATGAAAATGTTCAGTTCAATCTATTATAGTATGTTTATAAAGTTAGGACTAGATAGAGGTGGTGTTTGCACAACATTGTTAACATAGTAAATGCCACTGAATCACACACTTTAAAATGGGTAATTTTATGTTATGTGAAATTTACCTCAAAAAAATAAACAATTACTAAGACATTTCAGTGTGGGAAAGAATACTCTTTTTAACAAATGGTGCTGCAACCAATACAATATATCCGCATGCAGAAGAATGAAGTTGAACCCTTCCTTAAGCCTTACACTAAATTAACTCAAAATGGATCAAAGACCTAAATGTAAGTGCTAAAACTATAAAACTGTTAGAATGTAAGAGTAAATCTTCATGACCTTGAGTTAGGCAATGGATTCTAAGATCTGACATCAAGGCACAAGAAACAGAAGAAAAAATAGATCAATTGGACTTCATCGAAATTTAAAACTTTTATGCTCCAAAGGTTACCATCAAGAAAGGACAGACAGCCCACAGAATGGGAGGAAATATTTGCAAACCATATGTCTGCTAAGAGACTCATATCCAAAATATATAAAGAACTCTTACAACTCAACAATAAAAAGACAGATAACCAAATTAAAGATGAGAAAAGGATTAAAAAGATCTCTCTCCAAAGAAGATAAACAAACAGCCAACAAGCATATGAAGAGGTGTTCAACGTCATTAGCCGCTAGGGAAATGAAAACCAAAACAACAATGAGATACCACTTCAGATCCACCATAACAATTATCACCAAAAAGACTAGTAATAGCAAGTTTTGGTGAGGATGTGGAGAAACTGGGAGCCTCATGTAATTTGTAAAATGGCGTCGCCACTTTGGAAAAGTTTGAAGTAAATGTTTATGTCAGAATTATTCATAAGAGCCAAAAAATGGAAACAACTCAAATGTCCATCAACTGACAAATGGATAAATAAAATGTGATATATCTACATAATGGAATATTTTTCAGCAATAAAAAGGAATGAAGTACTGATCATGCCACAATATTGAAAATGTTGAAAACATTACATTAAGAGAAAGAAGCCGGTCACAAAAAAACCCAGGTGATTTATAGGAAATGTTCAAAATAGACAAATTTATAGAGACAGAAAGTAGATTAGTGGTTGCCTAGAGCTGTGTGTATTGTGTAGTGAGGGCAGAACAGAATGTGACTGCTAAAAGGTATGGGATTTCTATTTTGGAGTGACAAAAATGTTCTGGAATTAAATAGTAGTTATAGTTGCCAAACTTTGTGAATGCAGTAAAAATGGCTGAACAGTACTGTGGGTGAATTTTATGATATGTGAGTTCTATCTCAATAAAATGATTATTAAAAAACCCATGGCTTTCTCCCTGATCAAGAAAATCTTTCAAATGTAAAAATCAGGAAATAATTATTCCTGAAAAAACAAAGTCCAAAGATAAAGATTATATTTCAAAGAATATAATACACTACTTAATTATGCTGCTTAGCTTCTTTCATGTCAAATCAAAAGTAAATATTTAAAATATTGTCCATTTTAATAATACTATAGCTATAAGCTTTACAGTATTAATTTTGTAGAAACTTACTCTATTTTATTTATTGAATAATTTGAAACCTGCTAGTCTACTTTAAAATTCACTTTCAGAAGAGTGCAAATCTATATTTTGAACCTGTCAAAGTATCAAAGCAATATTAATAGTTACAAATCCAGATGCACCACTAAGATAAACTAAACAGACTTGAACTTTGCTAAAATTTATTAAGACTAATGCATTCTAATTAGGTCATGCCATCACTGTCAACACAAATCAAGATAGTATTAAAAACACACACACATAATACATTATGAAACTTACACATTAACATTCTGAACATGCTTAAAAACACTTTCACTAATTCTACCACCATCTTAGATGGCATTAAGTCTCAATGCCTTCACACTGTCATAAAAGGAACTTCAAAATTTGGCTTCCATTTGTCCTTTTCACCCAGATCTCTTACCTGACCCTATATTATCTTCCCTCTTTTACCTTATGATGCAGTCACACCAAACTTCTTGTTCTTCACCATTTTTTCTTGTGTTTATGCGTTACACATTTTGGTCTGTTAGTCTAGATTTCCTTTCCTATTCACCCTTCAAATTTTAAATCATTCATGAAACCTTTCCCATATGCCCATGGAAAATCATTTCTCCTATGCAGGGGCATTTTCTCAACCCTGAATTACTGCACTTTTCAAGATGAACTGTAATCATATATGGTATCTGCTTCCCTATCATATTATAGGTATTTGAAGGCCACAAATGATGCCACTATACTGATCTTTGGAACCATGACACCAAGGCAAAATGGCTTGTACACTGAAACCAGTGTACAAGATGGCTTCAGTTGAACGAACAGCTTTGGTACTTGTCCCACTTTTCAACCTCAGATAGCTCTAGTTTGCCTCAGTCACTCCATATTACAATTAGTGATAAATATTCTGAGATCAAAGGGGGTTTAGCATGAATACAGTACTTGGAAAGAATTTTCCCTCATTCTCTTACTGGCTTTGTGTCACAGCTTGAAAGAAAAAAAGAGGAAGAAGAAATAGAGGGAGAACTGAAATCTGAGGATGCAAGGAGAACAGATCGAAAGAACGGAAGTACAGGTTAAGTGTCCCTTATGCTTGGGACCAGAAGTGTTTCAGATTTTGGATTTATTTTTTGGTTTTGGAGTATTTGCAGAATACATACCAGTTGAGCATTCCTAATCTGAAAATCAAAAATCCAAAATGGTGGGCTGGCCAGTTAGCTCAGCTGGTCAGAGCGTGGTATTATAACACCAAGGTCAAGAGTTCGGATTCCCATACTGGCTAGCCGCCAAAAAGAAATCTGAAATGCTCCAATGAGCATTTCCTTTGCACATCATATCGACATTCAAAAAGTTTCAAATTCTGAAGCATTTTGTTTTTTTTATTTTTTATTATTATGAATATTCATGAGACACAAATTACCAGAAATTGCTTTTGTACCCTGTGTCCCCACCCTATTGTTTCCCAACCACCCTCCCCCTTCCCTTCTCCCCCCCATTCCGCTTTGCAGCCCTAGGAATGTTCCCTCCCTCTATAAGACCACTGCACTACTGTGGGCTTTCTTTCCTTCCATCCTTACTCTTTTTGCTCCCACATACGAGTAAGCACATGTGGTATTTATCCCTCTGTGTTTTGCTTATTTCACTCAACATAAGTTTCTCCAGGCTCATCCATGTTGTTGAAAATGAGAGTATTTCATTCTTTTTCATGGCAGAGTAGTATTCCATGGTATGTATGTGTGTGTGTGTGTGTGTGTGTATATATATATATATACCACATTTTCCTTATCCAGTCATCCATTGATGGACATTTAGGTTGGTTCCATATCTTGGCTATTGAAAACAGAGCTTCAATGAACATGGGAGTGCAGGTATCCCTTTGATATGATGATTTCCATTCCTCTGGGCATATACCCAGAAGAGGGATTGCTGGATTGTATGGAAGATCTATCTGTAGTTGTTTGAGAAACCTCCATACTGTTTTCCATAGTGGTTGTACTATTTCCAGTCCCAGCAACAGTGTAGGAGCGTTCCATTCTCTCCACACCCTTGCCAGCATTTGTTATTCACCGTCTTTTTGATTACAGCCAGTCTAACTGGGGTGACCCACACTGAAATTTTGGAGCATTCTGGATTTCAGATATTTAGGTTAGGAATGCTCAACCTGTAGCTGAGAATCCTTGAAGCTGGGGAAAAGTATTAGGAAACATTTAAGCCTTTTTTAAAAGGCTTAAGCTGTTTTCTCTCTAAAAGACAAACAACATAGGTCAACAAAGGCCAGTGTGTTTACTGATGTTGCTCACCTTGGAATTTACCAGATAATTTGAGATTTTATTGCCTTATAACTTGCATAAAACATGGAATAAATGTAAGTCAATTTCTATATCCACCACTTACTTTTTGAGAAAAAATAGACACAAAATCTCTGAGTTGCTCTTTATTAGTAACAACATGTTTTATAATAATACCTATTCCACAGGGCTACTATTAAGATTAAACAGATATATCAAATATGCATTAAACAGATACTCGCAACAGACTCAGGAAATGTTCTTCATTTTCTGTCTTCCCTCTCCCTACCCCCAAACAACACTACAAGTAAAGGAAAAAAGAAAAATCAAAACAAGACATGAACTTCCTGACTGATAAATCCAATTGTTTATTCTCAGATTTCAACCAAACTTTCCTTAACACTTAATGTCGCTAATCCAATAACTTCTGATTTCCAAACCTGTAGTTAATTTTTCATCACTGTTTGATAAATTTTTTAGAAACTGAAGAACAATTCCACATAAACTAAACACACAAAAATCTCATGAATATAGGAAAAGGAATGCCACTGCTTTGCTTAAAAAGCACTCCAAATGTCTATTACATTGAATACTTGATATGTAATCTCCACACCAATTTGAGCCACTTCCTCTTACCTCTTTACATATCAAAAAATTTTTGTAACTAGGCAGGGTTTAAAAAAATAAAACTAAAATCCCTTTTAGGGCCAGCCCATGGCTCACTTGGGAGAGTGTGGTGCTGGTAACATCAAGGCCATGGGTTCGGATCCCTATATAGGAATGGCCAATTAGCTCACTTGGGAGAGCGTGGTGCTGACAAAACCAAGTCAAGGGTTAAGATCCCCTTACCGGTCATCTTTAAAAAAAAAAAAAAAAATTTTTTTTTTTAAAAAAAAAAATTTTTTTTTTTAAAAAAAAAAATTTTTTTTTTTAAAAAAAAAAATTTTTTTTTTTAAAAAAAAAAATTTTTTTTTTTAAAAAAAAAAATTTTTTTTTTTAAAAAAAAAAATTTTTTTTTTTAAAAAAAAAAATTTTTTTTTTTAAAAAAAAAAATTTTTTTTTTTAAAAAAAAAAATTTTTTTTTTTAAAAAAAAAAATTTTTTTTTTTAAAAAAAAAAATTTTTTTTTTTAAAAAAAAAAAAAAAAAAAAAAAAAAAAAAATCCCTTTTAAAGCTAGGTTTTCTCCCCCCCGCCCCCGAATGTTCCTTTAATTTGCAATCAAAAAAAGTATCATTAAAATAAAAACCATGAGTAGAGAGCACCAGGATTCTAGTAAAAATGTCAATAGTCTTATTGACAGCATAATAAAAAGGCACAGGAGTTAAGATAGCATGTAAGTCACTACATGACTACTGTCATGCGCCCTTTACTTCCCTCCTACTCCAGCAGTTTATGTTCTCATTAGAGATGGAGATGCCTTCCTTTTCATACCTTTCTGCAGATAGACAGACCTCAGCTGGAATCCCCACTCTGCGACTTAGCAGTTGTGTGACCACAGATAAGTGTTACTTAACTTGTTCAGGGGCCGGCCCGGTGGCACACTGCTACAGTGCGCCGCTTGGGAGCGCGGCGGCGCTCCCACTGAGGGTTCGGATCCCACATACAGACCGGTTCCCGCTCACTGGCTGAGCGAGGTGTGGGCGCAACACCGAGGGTTGCGATCCCGTTGCCGGTCCGGTACGGGCGTGACACTGAGGGTTGCAATCCGTTGCCGGACACGAAAGAAGACAAAAAAAAAAGGAACTTGTTCAGGCCACAGTTAAGTCATCTGTAACATGGAATTATTTATTTCTTTCTTGCAGGATTGTTGAGAAGGACAGAATCTCCAGGTTAATAGTGATGGCTAATCTTTCTAAGTGGTTACTATTTGCCAGGCAGTTCTATGCTTGTTACAAAGAATATCTTCAATCCTCAAAAAAAAAAAAAAAATAGCCACATGTAATTGTTACTATTATTCCCATCTTACAGATGAGTAAATTGAGACTCAGTGAGTTTAAGAAACTTGCCTAAGATGACAAAGCCAGGATTTAAATCTAGAAAAAAATGACACAAAAACCTACAGTGACTTAGCTCTTTAGAGCTAGGACTGGCACATAGTAAGTACTCAAAAGTCTTAGGTATTAAAATCTAAATGCCTTGAGTTAAGAACTCAGGAAATTTTAACCTGTAATACATTCAAGAAAAAAATTAGTTCAACAAGATAAGGCAAAAGGAGAAAAGTTATAAATGCTAAATCTTTTTGATCTCCCAATTTTTTTTTCAATCTAAGCAAATGGAATTTTCAACAATTGTACCTTATTGCAAACAGAACAAAAATGGGAGTAATTTAGGTTAACAACATTATACAAAATAACACATTTTTGAAATCTTCAAAATAAGAACCATGAGATAGAAAAAGTGAGGTGTACCTAGGATCTGAATAATATATACATTAAGAAAATAATAATTCAGAACCTGGGAGCAATGATCTATCAGTCGCAATAAGCACATATTACAATCAGATATTGGTTTCTAAAATACCCTTCTCCACTTAAGAAACCAGGATTCCTTGGAGAAATGGCTCATTCCAGGGTTTCAGCAGGGTATGTAAGTACAAGATGGGCTAGGAACATCTTATTGTTGCCTTAAAGTAAATGCTCAAAGATTCATAGGAACATTTAAAAAGACATTGGAACCAGTTTGAAGGAGTGGACACTGGCCAAATCTATGACAAGTTAATATCAAAATAATGACAGTAATGGATTATAACCCACTGAATAAAATAAAAATCCATGAATCAATATGGACCTAAAGAAATCAATATCAGAGAAGGGAAAACTCTTCTTTGTCATAAAACCCCAACTCTTCAATACAGAAGGAATGTCTGAGTTTCAAAATCACCAGCACCAATAAATACTAAAACTAATGGGTGACAGTTTAATAAAGGACAGTCTCAAAGAATCTCCCCACAAATTACTTATTAATTTCAAAGGGGAAATGTAGTAACTTCATAGTGGAGAAACCTGGCAGATACTACCTTTATCAAATGACCAGTTAACCTCATCATTTTGGGAACAAATTGACATCATGTGCCTCAGATAGGATGCACTGAGAATACAACGTAACTTTAATGGTAATCTTGCCAAAAATGCATAATATAAAACTAATCATGAGGAAACATCAGACAAACCCTAACTGAGGGACACTATACAAAATAACCAGTCTGTACTCTTTGATCAAGGTCAAGAAAGAGAAAGGCTAAGAAGGAACCATTCCAGATTGAAGGAATCTAAACAGACATGATAAAACTAGATTTAATTCATTACCCTGAATTGGATCCTGGACCATGAAAACAACCATAAAAGATATTATTGAGACAATTATGTAATTTGTCTGTGGACTGTGTATCAGATATTACTCTATCAATGCTCAATTTCCTGGTAACTATATTGTAATTATGTAAAACAATGTCATTGTAATTAGAAGACATACACGAGTATTTAGGGGTAAAGTTCATAATGTCTCCAACTTACTTTGAAATGGTGTAGGAAAAAAATATATAATTACAAAGCAAATGGGGCAAAAATGGTTTATCTAGGTCAACCAGATATATGGGAGTTTCTTTTACTCTTACAATTTTTCTGTAAGTTTGAAATTATGTTAAAAGAAAAAATTACAAAATGTTTTGGATAGATGGTTTTTTTATATATTTAGAGTAAGAAAAATTACTTCCTACCTGGCATCTATTTTTACACCCCTCAAATTATGCATAAGGATTTGAATATTTTAAGAAATCCACAGGAAATGCGAACTTCTGGTTAAACAGATTGTGAAGCAAATACTCCCACTCAATAGTAACAGTAACAGAAGAAGAATCATGGTCACAATATAGTACCTTGAAAGATCATCGCTTATGGATTCAGTCTTAAACTATTAGAATTAATAAAGGAACTAAACTGCTTAATTTTCTGCAGTGTTCTACCTATCAAAGGCAGAAAAAGATATTACACAGGTTGCAACACATAACAATATGCACAACTTCCTCAACTAGCTGAGTATGAACGACTACTTCATGAAGCATGAAAATGATTACACATTCTTGGCCTTCTAAATACATGACAAGAAGGGCCAGAAGTACCTTACAGAAACACTGTCCTATTTCTCTATCACTGTTATAAAAGCCACATGGCTCATTTTGATCAGACTAAAGTAGCATGCAAAGCAAAAAATAAAGCATTATTGCTAAAAGGGTACTAGAGCAATCATCAGCCAAAAGCTTCAGTCGGGACTCATTATTTTGCACGTGACATGGGAGAAAATGCACCTCTGAAGTATGGAAGCACTCTACCATCATGAAAGGTGTATTCTATTATTTACGAAATGGTAAAGATGTCCAAAGGAAGAAAAACAAAACAAACAAGCAAGCACCTTATGTAAAGTGACCCAACCTTCTATAACCCAAATCAAGTAAGTTCATCATGCTAAATCTTCAAAGACACTTTTTTTAAAGGCTAAGTAAGAATGTGGAAATAAAAAGAAAACTTGAGTAGGAAAAGATCAAGAACTGGTGTAGAGCTAAAGCAGACCTGCTTCCTCATCCTCCTCCTCCTCTTCCTCATCATCGGAAGTTGATGACAAGGGAGTTGGTGCGGAGCTAGCTTGATTATTAACATATTCACCATACTGCATGCCTGTAAAGTGGAAAGCACAAACACAAGAGTCAAACCAACAGGAAAGACAAGAAATAAAATTTTGACATTATTAAAAGTGAGAAAGAACTCTGACACTCCAAAGAACATCCCAGCATGCATATTAATATTAGCAAATTTATTATCAAAACTAGAACAGTTAGAAAATCTCTGCAAAGCAGTTTAGTAAAAGCAGCTTTAATATGAACTAAATGGTTTAAGTGTGAAAAAAGTACCATGTATTACACTGATAATATTTAGGAAACTGCAATGATATTCTCTGAAAATTTCACTAAGCTCTATACACGTTTACCTTCTTTGACCTGAGGGCCCTTGTGGTATACTTCCTTTGGGACTGCGCATTCTTGGTGGCCAGTGATCATTTCTACTGAACTGAATCTGTACAGCATACAAAACACACACAGATACTTGGTGCCTTCCTCCTGCTAATGTCACCTTGATGGTAACTCAGTTCCCATAACGGAAAAAGAATGACAGTTAGAGAAAAGAACTGTATTTAGCATAGTTCTCTGCTCATAGTAGTTACTCCAATTTAAAAAAAAAAAAAAAAAAAGCTTATTAACTGGGGCCTTACAAGTGTGACAATTACAGAAAAGTGAATTTTCTGAGACGGCCAGTCACATCAGCATCATCCTACTGTCTCCATGTGAGTCTGAAGTAGGTGAACAAGACTGATCCTCTGTGTGAGCTACACTAATGGAAGGCAGATTCTGTGGAAAAGGCACCATAACTGATACTGGTAACTGCATAATACTTCCCTTAAAAATAAAGTTGAAAGTTGATTGGGTATTTTTACTACTTAATTAGTCTGGTAAAATCAGGACTTAAAAAATTAACATCCACAAAATTATTATAAGGGAAAATAAAATTAATCTTAATTAAAAATGAAAACACTTCATGAATAAGAATAAACACCCATGTCAGAAAAATCTTATACCACCACTTTGAAAAATATAAAAACCTGGAAACATAGTGGGAATTTTCAAGAATGTGTCATTATATTGCAAGCACAATGAAGCCCAGCTTCACCAAAATCACATAGTATTCCTTTGATGCTCTCTTCATTTTTTTTTTTTATTTTCAGGTGACCATTTTGATTAGCATGGGTAAACATAACTCATCTCTATAGTCAGAAAAAGCTATTAAAGAGTAAAACTTGAGTTTAGAAGAGAGCAAAGGTTAAATTGTAGATGAGTGAAGCTTTGATCTTTCAACTATGACTAAAAATGTCATGGAAAAATCTACTAGCTTTGCTCAAACATTGTTTAATATAGGTAAAATAGCAGTTATCACAAATTCTTCTGAGAGAGTAAAACTTAATGAAAATAAGTTCAGGCAATACAAGAAACAAACCTGATTACCTTGAAAGACCAAATTCATAGTGGTATGTTCCTCTAACAAAAGCCTAGTTAAAATGAAAATTTGACTAATATTAGACCGTAGATTAAATATACTAAGACGTTTATGATTAAACAGGTGAACAGTAAAAAGGTTTTACAGAAAAGAAATTCTTCTTCAACTTAAGTACTTATTTAAAAATGGACTACTTTTCCAAAATACAATTTGCACTGTACTTTAAAAAGTATATATATGTGTGTATGTATACAATAAAAATAAATGAGAAGAAATTCCATTTATCGTGCTGAGCTAATAAGCAGGGGAAAAATAAAAGGATCCATTCTTCTCATGACTGAATGAATATGCAGGTTGTTGACTGTTACTAATCAAAGGGGGCAAAGTACAGGGAAGGTCTATATGTATCATGAAATGAACATTTTCCTCCCTTTCTCTGTATTTACTGGATAAAAACAGATTTATTTCACTTACTATTGGAAAAATATCCAGTGCTTAATTGGAAGCAAATGAGATGGCTATACAATAATAATAATAATAATAAAAGTATAGAGCAACTACTTAATGCACTGTAACAAACCAATGAATAAGAAAGAACAAAATATTAGTTACTATCGTATCATTTTAGATTATACTGTGGTTGTCAGTGTTCTATATTAACACACTGTCACACAATATACCCAAAGCTTCCTTTCCCGAAAAAAGGTGTAATGTTTTGAGATTATACCTTTTAATGGGACAAGAATATGACATTTTAGTCAATCCACAGAAGAGTGGTAGGAACTCTAGAATAACAATCATTTCATATTTAAATGCCCTCCTATAGGTTGGGTACAGCACATACAGACTGCAACAAATGGGGAGTTACAGCCAGAAAGGGGTAGAGAGCAGAATTATCTACTCTAGGATACGTGAATGGTTAATAGACCTTCCTCAAGTGCCTCTATTCAGACTCTCTTCAAGATCTAGAACCTATGTATGAGATACACAGACCCAATACATGAGGTTGTAGAGTATGACTTTCTCTCCCAGAGCCTGGCCTGAAAACCTCTGTAGAAGTGTACATGAAGCACATACCACCACTACCACCACCATCACCACCACCACCACCAAATGGAGAGGGAATGCTATATCTTAATGTATTGTCTTAACCGGAGCTTCCTAGTGAATTTACTAAACCAAGAGGCAAGAAAAACTTTAAAATCTAACATGATGAACAACTCTGTTATTAACAGGGCCCCAATACTTTAAAAAAAGACTTTCAGCTTAAACTACCTACCACTAAAGTACGTTAGGCAAAACTTTCCAGACCATATCCTTGGGGCTGGCTTAATAAAAAGTTTCTCCACTGTTTCCTATATAGCTATACTGGAGGTTCGCTGCTTTAAATTCAAGAGTTCAGACTTCTGAGCAACTATTACCTTTCCTAAGCTGGTTTTCAAACTGATGCACATACTAGAAGACTTTTCAAGGATTTCCACATAAATAGTTTTAAGGGAATCAATTTTCAGATATCAATTTCTATAAGTACTCTTCCCTAAAACTTATCCACCTGAAAAAGTGCCTTTGTTAACAACATCCTTTCTCTCACTTTACAAAGGAAACACGTAACCTTAACTTATCTAAAATTTTACTACAACATATCACTTGGAGGTATTAAAATTTCTTAGGCACCAAAGAGAAAGCTTCATCCTTCTTTAAATAATAAACCAACATACCCTAAATCTATAGGCTTTCTGTTACCTTGACAGATATGTTTCAGTTAGGTGTGAAACACACTAGAAAGAGAACTGATTCTCTCTAGAATATTCTTAATTCAGAAATATGGAAAGTAGGGTTGTGGGAGTAATGATATTTTATTTAATTAAATAATTCTCTTTATGTAGATCCTGACCACTACTGTCAAATAACTCGCTACTTTAGAGAACCAGGAGAACAAACCCAAAATAGTAAGAATAGTGAACAGAGAAGCAGCATGACATTGTGGATAAAGACAGGGACTCTGGGTTGAATTCCAGGTTCTACCACTAACTACTTTTGTGCCCTTGGGCAAGATACTAACCTGTCTGTTCTTCACTTTCATCATCTGTAAAATGGGGTAATAACTACCTCAAAGGGTCATGGTGAGAATTAAGAGAGTTAATTTCAAATTCTTAGAATGGTGACATATGCTAAATACTATATGAGTGTTAGCTATTATCTCTGAACTTTAAAAACAAGTTTTTGGTGTATATTTAATTAAAGACAATTATTTTCAGCTATTCTTAGTACTCATCCATAGCGCAAGTCATTAGTCAAAAATAAAAGAACCTTCCACCAACCTGACTAGTGTATTTAGTAATGCTAATTCTCTTAAAAACAAGTCCCAAAGGACTATCAAATTTTTTCAAGATACACTGGACAAAACTCACAGATAAAAATTCCATATAACTTCTTTCAGAGTCGATGTGAGATGTGCAATAAAGTATTTTAGAACCTATTTTATCATAAAATATTTATAATATAGTTAATTCTCACTTTACTATATTTTATAAGATATTTAATACTTTCTACATCCTTTCAACAAAAAAATATTTACCAGCAAGTGAACACATCAGTATTTATTTAGTAGTATATGTTTTGAGGGCTGTTTCTGCCAATTAGGTTATATGGAGACTCCACCCATAAAATAAATGGCCTACATCACAGCTTTATGTTTTTGATAAAAACACATTTAAAGGATATGGTAAGATATTATATTGGCAATGGTATTAAGAAATTAAAAATATTTTTAATAAATGCTACGATAGTAAACGAATACTGAGTTTGGAGGCAGGATGTTTGCTCTGGGTCTTGTGAATTTGTAGGTCTTTGGGTAAGACAACCAACCTCTCTAAACATCAATTTCCTTATTTATAAAAGGTGAGATATAACATGCCTGTTCCATACAATGAACAAGTGACACAATATAAGTTAAAGGTATTTGTGAATTATAAACTACTACATGAAAATAATAATAATGCTATCTACAACCTTGAAAACAAAATCTAACAAACAACAATTTGTGACACATATTCAGAGGTTAAAAAGATTTAAAAAAAAAGAGGAATATTGCTTTGGTAAAACTTTTCCAATACCATTCTTATCTACTTTATGTGAACAAAGTTTCTCAACAATTATATGTTTGAAAATAGATATTAAGAATAAAGCTGACCTGAGTTCTATCATATTCTAACAATGAATCATACACAACCTAGATATGAAGATTTGGTGGGGAGGTGAGAGAGCCCATTTATCTCACTGAAAAGATGTATTTCCAGTAAAAATGTACTTTCCATATAAAAAGTACCAAAATTCATGATGTTTATGTTGTTTTGACCTACTATATACTAATAACAATTATACTGATAGCTTAATCCAAAAGAAAAAATAGTAATATTTAGACATTTATGGTCATAGATAATAAAACAAATTTTTAAATTGCAATGTATATATTATTATGACAGAAAAGTACAACAGAGTGATAAAAGAGTTTCTAGTTTAAGAATATATTATATTATTACATTCAGAAAAGGGGATATGACTTCAAGGAGAAAAAGGAAAAATATAAACTTTCCAAATGTAAAAGAAGGGCTTATTTGAGTGCTTTTTACAAGGACGATGGTAGGTATTCCAGTGGATACATTTTTTTTTCCTTTTTGTCTTTTTTCGTGACCGCCAACAGATCGCAACCCTCAGTGTTGCGCCCGTACCGGACCGGGACCGGCAACGGGATCGCAACCCTCGGTGTTGCGCCCGCACCTCGCTCAGCCAGTGAGCGGCCGGTCTGTACGTGGGATCCGAACCCTCGGCGGGAGTGCCGCCGCGCTCCCAAGCAGCGCACTGTAGCAGTGCGCCACCGGGCCGGCCCCTCCAGTGGATACATTTAAAAGAACCATGTAACATATTTGTTTTTTGTTTTTTTTTTTCTTTTTGTCTTTTTTTGTGACCGGTAACGGGATCGCAACCCTCAGTGTCGTGCCCATACCACGACCGGTAACGGGATCGCAACCCTCAGTGTCGCGCCCATACCGCAACCGGCAACGGGATCGCAACCCTCGGTGTCGCGCCCGCACCGCGCTCAACCAGTGAGCAGACCAGTCTCTATATGGGATCCGAACCCTCGGCAAGAGGGTCGCCGCGCTCCCAAGCGCCGCACTCTACTGAGTGAGCCACTGGGCCGGCCTAACATATTTGTTTTAAAAGTTTACATAATATGTTGAAAATTACATAAGTGCAACTTTAAATTTTTGATGAAAAATTTTAGATATCAATGTCAAAAAAAGTTATAGTAGTTACACAGTTGTTCCAAAATTTTTTAGGAAATACTCAAGAAAAATTTGAAGTCTCTCTTCTAAAAACCAGTCTAAAAATGCTTAGTCTTGGGAGAACAACTAAGCAAGGTGTCTTTACTGGGAGAAAAAAGACTAGTCTTTTAAGTATTAGCCTTTTTTTTGGAGGCTGGCCGGTACGTGGATCCGAACCTTTGATCTTGGTATTACAACACTGTGCTCTAACTGACTCAGCTAACCAGCCAGCCCATGTATTATCATTTTAGTAGTCATATCAGGCCCACAGCAAACCCTGTGCAGATGGCACACTGCACAGTTTACGAGTCTCTATTCATGCAAACAACAACTTGTGCAACCATATGTGGTAGCCCTGACTCACATGAACAATTAGGCTGTGTGCCCCAGATCTATCCAAAGGCAAAGAGGCCACTAAAAGGTCAAACTCCTACTTAAGAAAAAGGAGCAATAAAAGATATAACTCAAATCTCTCCAGTTTTTTCTGTTACTTAAGAAAGGAGCTCATCATAGGTAAATCAAGAGTCTATCGACAGTCAACAACAAAATCAGCCTCATTTAATAGAAAGAATACAACACAGAGAGATTTGAGTTGAAAGTCTTTAGCTCTGCTGTTTATTAACCTGTAGCTTTGGGCAAGTTATTTAACATCTATAAATTTTACTTTTGTCATCTATAAAACAGAGATAATATCTAAGAGCATTTCGTAGGATTAACATGGGTATTAATGAGGTAGTAAACAAAGTATCTGGCACCTTGTATGTACTCAACAAGTGGTAGCTTTTCTTTTCAAAATCTGTTTTATTTAAAAAGAAAAAACATGGGGCCGGCCCGGTGGCGCACTGCTACGGTGCACCGCTTGGGAGTGCGGCGGCGCTACCGCCAAGGGTTCGGATCCCACATACAGACCAGCCGCTCACTGGCTGAGCGAGGTGTGGGCACAACACCGAGGATTGCGATCCCGTTGCCGGTTCCGGTCCGGTACGGGCGCGACACTGAGGTTTGCGATCCGTTGCTGGTCACGAAAAAAGACAAAAAGGAAAAAAAAAAAAAAAAAGAAAGAAAAAACATAATTATGGTTGTTTAGTGGGAAAGTGGTCTACCACATGATATTTATAGTAAGATAGTAGGATGGTATTTAAAGTAAGATGATCAAAATGAAAGTAAGTAAAATAGGAAGAAAGAAATCAGCAGGGGCAATGTAAAGGGTCAAAAGAAGCAAGATATTTAAGAAATGGGAGGTAGCCATCAATGTAGAAGAAAGACACAAAAACACACCATTCATTTAGTTATGGCTTCTACATATCCTTAAGTTTTTTTCTATTCATGATAAGCAAAACTTGCCTACCAGCCCTTCACTTTGAAGGCAAGTGCTCTTAAGAACTAGATTCTATTCCGAGAATATCCACTGGCTTGTTTGGTGCTACAGCTGGTTTTTCTATAAAACCACATAAAATTTATAATGTAAAATCTATTGAAAGGCCTCTATTGACCACATAAACACTCAATAGACATAAGCAGTGAGAAAATCCTCATAATCTATGGTGCTTTTTCCTTTTCTGAACTTCAGAACATAAAAGAGAGGATTCTTCATACTCAAGGTTAGGAGCTGTCATTACATTGCAAGTCTCTAAATATTACAGTGGTTGCTCTGGAAATACAGATGATAGACTCCTGAAAACAGTTCAGTTATCTCTGATAAATGAAAAACATGGTATATTAACCCAAAGCATCAATACTTTGGACTTTTAGCCAGGCAGAAAGTAACCAAGAATACTGCCAAAACAAAGGACAACGTGGGGAAACAGGGTAAAAACATATTTTATTACCTGTCACTTATTTAACACATGGAAAATATTAAACAAACAAATAAATGATATAGTTTGTAAATGATACAAGAGTGTGGGTTACAATTTCATTTTCATCCCTCATTCCCAAAATTGTATCAAAGGTTACTTGCTATTAACAATCACAATGAGCATAAAAATCAAATAGGATATGAAGATGGACTAAACAAGGATATTTTGGTTGCTTTATCCTAAAAGAAACTATAATAACCTTTCAAAAACAGAAAATAAATGTCCCGTGACAGAGGGATGGATTAATGAATCATAATACAGCTACACAATGAATTATTAACTGTGAAAACAGCTATAAAAACTACGTAGAAGGGTGGCTGGTTAGCTTAGTTGGTGAAGAATGTGTATAATAAACGTAAAAGCAAAATATAAAATGGTATATAAGCTATGATTGCAATTACGTAAAATATATAATCATAAACAGACACTGGAAACTAACATACCAAAAAGAAAATAATTGTGTTTGGATTATTGTAATTTTTCCCCTATATTTCCTATAAATTACAGAATACAGTTTGACTTCTAAAAATCAGATATCTGAATATGTGTGTGTGTGTGTATAAAATAATAAATATTTGTAATACCTTTCTGTTGTAATAGCTCTGATGGCTGTGTAACTGAGGCCGCAGGCTCAACTGGATGATTTGCAGCAGGAGGCATTCTTGTTGATGAGGCTCCTGACAAAACAGTGGACACTGCCGGGCTGGACTTGGGAGGATGAACATTTTGTATAACAGGACAGGATAAACAATCTGCAACTAAAAACAAAACAAAAAAATCTACAACTGAAGACAAGAAACTATTTATCCACAGCAACAAACTTGGAATATATTAAAGTATACTTATTAACAAAATAGTTTATTTGAAGTTCTTATAGAAACTTGAATAGCATCACATTATCTAGTATATTTTTAAAAGAAGGCAGTCCAAAGAAATTACTTTCCAAAAAACTGAAAAATTACTTATCAAATGTTTTAGTAATTTTTAATGGTAATTTTCCTAAAATATTACACATGCTTCCCTACCTTCTTAAACAAAATGAAACCAAAACAGCTTTTCTTTCCTAACTAATGATCTCTATTAATAGTAATTATCATATTATGCAATGGTACCTCAGGTAAGAAGATGAATGTAGGTTATTTGATTCTGTAGTAATGTCCCTGAATTCCTTAAACACTTTTAGTATCGGCTCAGATCTCATTTTGCATTGTAAACTGCCACTTCTCACTTTCTGTTTCTAACCAGATGACTTATTTCACATCTACCTAAGTAAGGCCCTGACCATTACACTAGGTTAGAGTTCTGGAATAAAGTACGTGTGATTCATAGCGGGCCTTTGTGATATCTCAATTTACCAAATGTCTTCTAGGTGGCAAAACTGCCCCTGGTTGAGAAACACTGACATATAGGACAATCTTCAAGACTGTCCAACCAAGAGATAACTGAAAAACTTATGGCAAAAGACTAGTGGTGAGCAGTGACTATATACTGAATAAATACACATATCTGTGTATATGTATGATGTGTGTGTATGTATATATGTAAACAAACTTAGGTCTAAGACTGAAACAAATGTAGGAATATGGTGACCAAACAAAATGTATTATATGTCCTGGTAGTGTACAAATGATAAAAGTATGGGAATGGGGAAAGAAGGTATAGGGTAGTCTAAATAAGTTGATTGCATCATCATTTTTAGTAGGAAGACGAATTGTCATCGAAGACTGAAAACACAGTCAATGTATTTTGTAGTTCCTTTCATCAAGGTGGAGCCTATTTTCCCATGCCTTGAATTGGAGCTAACCTTGTGATTGGCTTTAGTCAACAGAATGTGGCAGAGGTAAAGGTATGTCAAGTCCCAGACCTCAAGTCTCAAGAAGAGACTTATGTCTTTCCACTCTTGAAGTGCAATGGATACCATCATGTAAGGAAGCTGCTCTAGTCACATGGAGAAAATCTAGGTACTCTAGTAAAGAATCTTCACCAGCTTACACATTTGAGTGAAGCCATCCAGAAGCCACATAAGTGAGTACAGAAAAAACCAGCAGAGGAATTGCCCAACCAATCCACAGAACAATGAAAAATCATAAATCATAGTTGTTTTTAAACCAGCAATAGATAATTGATATTATCATTAAAACTGCCAATGTAACAAAGTGGTAAGAATATTTAATGGTACACAAGTAAAAATTAAGAAAGATATAATCATCTAAAATTAGGTGTATGTACATGTATGTGTGTATATATATATATATATATATATATATATATACACATATATACCTGAATATATATATATATAGAAGCATAATAAAAGACATACCCATGAATTCAGTATCCAAGTTTGAAAATAAAACATTTCCAATACTGTTGAAGTTCTTAGTGTACTCCTTAGTGTTCCTCTGCCCCCTCTTGAATTGTTTATTATTCCCTTATTTTTATTTTAAGTTTGCCACATATATAAGTAGCTCTAAACCTTATTTTTGCTTGTTTAACTTTGTAACAATAGCAGACTTCATGTATTCTTCCATGACTTTCTATGTTACATATCTTGGATTCATTCCTGTTAGCGAGTGCAGCTGTTTTTCATCATTTTCACTTCTGTTCAGAAGTACATTGGAAGAATATAATTTATTTATCCATTCTACTTTAAATGGACTTTTAGGTTGTTTCCAATTTTTTTTTTTCATAAATAGTGCAGCTATGGATGTTGTGTGAACATGTCCCTGGTGCAGATGTGTAAGTTTCTCTAGGGCAGAACTTCTCCATGTGTGCGCCACAGTTTGAATACGTGGACATATGCAGCAAGAGATACTGCAATCCCTAAGCCCTGGGGGCAGCCCTGCAGGAAATGAAGGCTTAGGCCTAGAAAGCAGACTAGTCTATTTAGCCCAGTATCCCAAACAAATATTATCATTTGCCATAAGTGCTACACATCTAAGACAGAAAGTGGTGCTCTAGAGCCTTCCTTTTCAAAGTGTAGTCTATGGACTAGAACCCCTCATGTGGAAACTTATTAGAAATAATAGACTCTTAGGCCAAGCCATACTAGATCCAGTGAATCAGACCCTGCATTTTAACAAGACCTAGGGTGGCTTATATGCACAAAGTTTGAGAAGGACTTCTTTAGAGTAGATAGAAGCAGGATAAGCCACATTTCAGGGGTGGTTATCTTCAATATCAATACTGCCAAATTTTCCTAAAATATTGAACCAATATACCCTCCTACCAACAATGTTTAAGAGTTTCCTGTTACTCCACATTTTTACCATATTGTCAGACATTCAAATTTTTACCAAGCTGATGCTAGGTATAAGAAGATATACCATTTTAGTTTTAATTTGCTCTTCCCTGATTACTAATGAAACTGAGTATGTTTTCATTTCACCTTCTGTGCAATGCCTGTTCCTGTATTTCTGTCTTGGTTTTTGGCCTTTTCCATATTAATTTATATGTGGTATTTGTGTATTCTGGATAAACACTATAAATATATTTTTCTCCCAGTTCACAGCTGTCCTGTTTTATAATGTCTCTTGATAACGAAAAGTCCTTAATTAGAAATTAGTCAAGTTTATTAGTTATTCTTCATGGCTTGCATTATATGTGTTGTCCTTAAGAAATCCTTCCCTACTCCAAGGTTCTGGACATAGTGTCCTATATTTTCTCTGAAAAGTGTTAATGTTCTGCTTTTTTGCCTCTACATATTTATTTCACCTACAATTTATTTTACCCATGGAGAAAATTCATCCCTCAGATTGCAGCTAAAATATCACTTCCTCATGACTAATAGGTCAAATGCACCAAAAGTACACTTTGCAAGTAACATATATGAGAATACTGCAAAAAGTGCACGGAAAAATAGAACTGAAAGATAATACAAATCTTTCCACGCACTTTTTGAAGTTCTCTTGTATATATGCTTCATGACAAATAATAATAGCAATTTTACATTCACTTGTCTTTATTTGAATAATGTTTTCCTCCTTAAGTGGACTGAAAAACTCTATGAGGATAAGGATCAAGTCTTTTTTCCAACTATTTTATCTCCCAACACTAAACAAACCCTGGCACACAGATGGCTTTCAAATATGTGTTGGGTTAATGGAGACAAGGTCTACCAACATTAAGGACCAGAAAAGCATGCCAACCAAGAAATTGTTCCTTTCACAAAGAGAATTTGACAGAAGAAACAATGTATAAAACTGGCACTATGCAAAATGAATTGATACACTACTTTTTAGTTTATGGGATGTTTAGAGACAGAAATCACAATTCAAGAATAAATCTTTTGTCTTTTTTGATAATTAAAGTAGTTCCTTAGTTTTTACTAGCTCCTTGGTTACTTATTAGCTTCTTAGAACTCACTTCCTCATATATATCATGGATTAGGTATCTAGACAGCCTCCCAAAAGAATAGTCCTATATTAATATTGTATAATCCTATAAAAGTAAACTCTATCTTAAGTAATTGTGCATAAAATTCTTTAAGAACTAGGAGAGATTAAATAAATTCTCAGTTAATAGTACCGCCACCCATTCACATTATTCAAGCTAGAAATTTTAAGTCATCTTTTATTCTTCCTTTTCCTTCATAAACTATATCAATAAATCCTTGATGTCGTCTCTATCATCTGTCTTCTGTCTAAATGAATCCCAGCCCAGGTCATCATTCTTCACCTAGATAATTGTAGTAATTCCTTTCTAGCTAGTCTTCTTGCTCCAGGCTCTTCCTCCTTCAGTTATCTATCACACTGTTCACAGAAGAAAGTTCTGAAACACAAATCTGACAGTGCCACCACTTTCCTTATAAATTTTAGATGGCTACTCGTAGGACTAAGCATGTGTTTTTTCTTAATTCCTCTCACGTATCCAATGTCACAGCCCAGCAGAAACTGAGAAATTGGACACCGGAGACTGGACACACTGGAGAAGGGACAACCAAAAAAGCCAAATTCTGAAGGATGTGAACATGAAAATGTACATTTCATCTTTAGAGCTTGGAGAATATGTGGAAAAATTGACAACTGCTAGGTACAAAGTTGAGAAAAGATGATAAGGTTTAAGTGTAGCTTTAGAAAAACTGAAGGAGTAGGAGTGTGATGGAGCAAAATTATGTTATTCCCATCTCACAACTCTGCAGTCTTACAAATATCCAAAGCTGAAAATAATCTCTTGTACTGCACTATTTATACCTTTTAGGAGCACTATTTTTCCACTGCAATTGTCTAGTTTATTTCTGACATATTTCTTTGTCCACATAATCATCTCCTACAGGCTATTTATTTTGCTTTTCCTCAGGCACATTACCACTCAAAGATGACAGATATAATATTAATTTATCAGTGACTATATCTTAGTGTCATGTATGTAGTGAAATCTTATACAAGGATTATACAAATGTTTATTATTTTTACACAAGTAGCTTTTTAAATGCTTCTTGTATAAAATTGTACAGTCAGAACAATAAGTACCACGTGTTCTCATTCATATGTGGGAGCTAAAAAAAAAAAAAGTTGATCTTATAAAAGTAGAGAGTAGAACTGTGGTTACTAGACACTGGGAAGGAAGGAGACAGGGAGAGGTTGGTTAATGAATACAGAATCACAGCTAGATAGGAAATATAAGTTCTACTGATGTATTATAGTGCCAAACATCTATAATTAAAAATAATTTATTGTATGTTCTCATCACACACTGTATATGTATATTGAAATGTAACTCTGTACCCGATAAATATGTACAATCAATACATGTCCATTAAAAAAAATTTGTGTAAACATTTTTAAAAAATTGTGCATAGTAAAATAGCATTAATCAGACTATTTTATAATAAGCTATCAATATGTGGTTCTTATTAAGCAAGAAATATTCCAAACAATTAATTTTAATCAAAATAATTTTTCTGGCAAAATTCTATATCTTGGCAATAAGATTTATCTCTCTAATTTTAAAATTATGTGCTTTTCAAAACAAAGAGATAGTAACAATAAATTAAGAAAATGACTTTAAATGAATCTACAGTTTTGGTACACACTTTGCTATCAAAAAGGGATATCTTTATATCCCAAAGTCACACACTCAACCAACTTTACTTCACCTCAGACTTAAGAAAAAACTTCTGAACTTATCACAGCTACTTGATTGTAACTATTTACTAGATTACTTGATTATACTAGAGATTTACCTACAGTGATTGCTTAAAAATTTTAAAATGGCCTAATGAAATGACACCTTGTAAACACTAACCAAAAGTTCAGCCTAAATTAACAACATAGCACCCAAAACATACATACTTGAAGTAGACTTTTTAATAAAATAATCTGAAGTTCTAGTGCTGATTTATAACATACTAACACACTTTTCTAAAATAAAGAGGCAAACGGGATGACATTTAAAGGTTCCTATTATTCCATGTTTTGAATATGAACTCATCAACTGCCTAAAAATAACAGCATGATCCATCACCATAATTTTTATATTTGCTTAACTCAAATTTATGCTTTTGGACCTACAAACTTTTACAAATTTTTCAAGGACTTTTAATGAAGCCAGTATAATCAAGTATTTAAAAAATATAGTAATTTTTGTCAGTTACTCGAAGGTTGAATTTCGCAGAAAACTATGCTTAATAACTCAGATTCTCATTTTAAATGTGACAAAATAATTGAAAAGTGTACAAAACAATTAAGTTGCCTGTCTTTCTAGAATATTAAACTTAATATTCCCATAGTCCTCAAACCTTGTACCTAGGCACCCCTGGCACTGCAACAAACTCACAGGATTCCAAGGAATGTTTTAAATTTTTAAGAAAAACATAATGATATCTGTCAAATACGTTAAAAACTACTACTACTACATTACATGGGGCACTGTAAAAAAAATTGAGATATATCAACTGAGAAAGTTTGGGAACCTCTGTAATATTCAGATTTAAAGTAGGTTTTAGGGGTGGCCAGTTAGCTCAGTTGGTTAGAGCTCAGTGTTACAACACCATTTGGATCACTGTACTAGCCAGCCGCCAATCAATCAATCAATCATTCAATCAATAAAGCAGGTTTAAAAAGTAATCTTATTTCTTTTGAAAAGTTGAAGAGCATGTGTCATATTAACCTGAGATATATTTAATTTGTCAACCTCTGAACTACAATTAAAAAGTAGTCCACCAATCTAAAGGCAAAAAAACCCCACTTCTTCACATGAATTAGCTTCTATTCATTATGGCTTTCACGGTACAGTACAAGGAGTAAAAGAACAGAAATATACTCTACCTCTCTGTCTAAAGGACCAATTACTGCAGTTATTTGAATAAAAGGTAATTTTGTAATTATTCTCACTTTTCACTCAATTTCTTTTTTTTCCTTTCCCAATTAGTTGTTGTGTTTATTGGCCAAGTGATCCCATACTTCCCTGATACATCTCAATATAAACTGGTTCCATCCAGTGTACCACTCTCATCTCAGAAATAAGATAGGAATTATCTGTATTTCCTTTGTCACAAAATGCTTAAGTCAGAGAGACCCTAGGATAAGCTGATCTGTATAAGGACTGCTGAAAGAAGAGAGAAGAAAAGAGAATTTCTAGGGGACAGAAAGTCCTGGTTCTGAGAGGGATAGACAGTCAGAAGAAACTGACCTCCCAGCCAAGCTCTGTTTCATTAATGACCACAAGGCAATTCAACTTGAATAGCTTTCCTCATTTGTAAAACAAAAGGAATACAGTAGATTTTGGATCTGGTACAAAGCATCACTTAAGACAAAGTCAGAAACAGATTCCCAAGACTACCCTGGAGATCCTATTCTAGCCCAGTAAACTGGGGTTGAAGATCACAATCTGTGCAAGTAGTTCCGGTGCACGGCCAGATTTCAGAACTGTGACAGACACTTTTAAGTTGATTCACTCAAGATCCAGTCAATGCTAACCGCCCCCTTTTTTTTGTTGCCTGCATCTACTATGGAGGCAACATTCATTTTCCAGCCTTCCCTAAAGCTAGGAATGGTCTTTAAAACAGCTATGGCAAGTGATAACGTAAAATGAAGTCAGTCAGTGCCACCACCCCATCTTTTCTTTCCCTTCTTCCTACTTTTAACTCTAACTTGATGTCATAGGTACACAAATATCTTATTTCTATAAACCAACATGCTAAAGATGGCAGAGGGGGGCTGGCCCGTGGCTCACTCGGGAGAGTGTGGTGCTGATAACACCGAGGCCCCGGGTTCGGATCCCATATAGGGATGGCCGGTTTGCTCACTGGCTGAGCGTGGTGCTGACAACACCAGGCCAAGGGTTAAGATCCCCTTACCGGTTATCTTTTAAAAAAATAAATAAATAAAGATGGCAGAGTGGAAAGAGAGAAAGGATAATAAGAACATCTGGATCTACAGCATCTGCCTAGACTTGTTATGTGAGAAAAATACCTTTTTGTTTATACCACTTAGTTGCTTATAAGCTGAAAAGCATTTCTAACTGACAAAGCAACAGAAGAGTAGATAATCTCAAATGTACAGTTCAGGTCTAATATTAAAGTTCTAATTTTAAATAATCTAATTTTCCAGGGAAGGATACCTTTCTACAACAACTTTGGCATATGGCTATGCAGACACTGATATATAATCTAAAGACATCGTTCAGGAAACTAACACAGCTTTACTGCTTTACCAATTCCCATTCTTTATATATATTTTCATTCAGTTTCAGAGCAGATTCTGTTAAATTCAAGTTCACAAATTAAAATGAGTAAATCCTATTAGTAAATCCTAATAAGTTTAACCACATCTTGGGAAGGTCAGGAAGCCTAACTACCAGGGTATTTTTCATGGGCATTCCTTCCTCTTCCCCATCTTTCATCCTAATGTACCAACTCAAGAATAAGAAAACAGTTTTTATGTCTAGCAAACATATATTCTATGAATGTCACTAACAGGGGCTAACTTAGGGAAACCAGTGTAGTATTGCAAGCCATCACCTTTTCTATAGTGAATGGGGTTCCAGCTGGAAAAATAACTGTCCCAAGGTGGGACTAGTATAAAAGAGAAAGTAATGGCCAACAAGGCATATCCTCAACATGGACCCTTCCGTTTTTCCCTATACCTAACTCACATTAAAGACAATGATTGCAGAGGCATAAAATATATCAATAAATACTGACTGACATCCCAGCAAGGAACCAGCCTAGACAAGGAAGATGGCTGGGTGGCTAATTGGGAATGGGTGATGGGGGAAGAATTCAGGAAGATGCTGCAAAATACCACAATATACAAAGCAAATGGTTTGCCAAACTGAGCTATTTTCTGATTTTTCTACTAGGTGATATCATCTTAACCTTCATGTAAGTAATATCCTGATTGGAAATACACTCATTTTCAACATTTTGGTGAACTTTTCATTCAACCTACCAGTATTTGCTGAGTTGTTATTGGCTATAGCCAGGGATCCTGTGTTGTTTCGTTTGAGACTGTCTTGGGTCGGAAGGCCTGGAGCTGACGACCACGACGGAGTATTATATTCTGCAAGACTTTGCTGCTGGTGTTGTTGTTGTGATGGTGGAGGTGGAAGCGATGATGGATGGCTGATAGCTGTATTCTGACCAGAAAATGAATTATCTTTAGCTGGCCTGACAGGTGGAGCATTCTGTGAGGTGAACATTTGCCCATATGGATCACCAGCAGGCACAGAGGGATATGAAACACTAGGATATGCAGCATTAGAAACAGTTGACATAGCATAATGACCACAAGTAGAGGGAAATCCCTGAGAAGCAACAGAAGAGTTGGCAGAATACACTGCTGGACTATTATAGTGATTCACAAAAGAGGAATATGGCTGGGAGGCACTCGTATGCAAATGGGATGCTGACGATGCAGCACATTGGAAAGATCCTAGAGTGGATCCCACAATATGAGGGGCAGGAGGAACCCTGCTGTACATTTGCTGTGCTCCTGGTTGTTGGTTTGCTGTGCTAGGAGACACCACATTTTGTGTTGGTACTGTATAGAGACCAGAGTAGTAATCACCACACTGGCTATCCAATGGCAATGAAGTCATTTTCCCAGGTCCTTGAGAGTAATGTCCTGAGGGAGCAATATAGTTTTGATGATGCAATCCATACCCAGATGGAACCTGCATTTGATTCTGTGCTGGACCTGAAAAAGAAAGCAAGTGTTTACAGAAACGGGTAAAGAGAGAACTAATTTTTAAACACAGTTCTCATCCAAATATTGACCCAATTAAATTTCTTCTACATAATCCCAATTTATTACAACAGATACACACTGTTAAAGACCCATTGTGGTAGCTAGCCTCCAGATGGCCCCCAGTGGTCTCCACATCCTGTTTATCCACACCCTTTCACAGTCTTTCCTCACAATGTACCAGGACTGGTTTATGTGACTGATAGCATATGGAAGAGGTAACAATGTATCCCTTCCAAGATTAGTTAGCTCATTCTTGGGCTGTGGATCTCTTTCTCTCAGATAACTCAGTCTGAAAGAAGCAAGCTGTCACGCTGTAAATGGCCCTATGGAGAAGTCTATGAGGTGAGGAACTGAACTTTTTGGACAACAGCCAAAGAGAAAGTAAGGCCTACCAACAACCACCAGTGAGCTGCAAATCCTTCAAACTCAGTAGTGTCTTAAGATAACTATAGCCCCACTTGATGACAATCTCATGACAGACATGGAGCCAAAAACACCCAACAAGGGTGCTCCCAAATTTATGTCTCTCAGAAACTGTGAGATAAATACTTGTTTTAAGTCATTAAGTTCTAGGGTATTTTGTTATGCAGCAAAAATTAACTCTAAAAGTAACAATATAACCACTGCAAAAAAAAAATTTTTTTTTTTTCAAACAATGAAGAATATAAAATAAAAAGTAAAAATCCCCTTCTCTCCCTGGTAGCTGGTATCCTAGTTTCCAGATGTGCTACAGTTAACAATTTCTTGTGCATTCTTTGTATACCCATGTATATATGTAATGCATATGTAAGCATACACAAGTATAACATTTATTTTATTTTTTAAACACACAAATAGGATCATACTACAGTTCTGCAACTTGCTTTTCTTCACTTAATATACCCTGAATATTTTTCTGCGTTAGCATATATAAATGCTCAATATTCTTTTAAAAAATTGATATAGTATTTCATTGTAGAGATCTAACATTATTTACTATATTTCCATTGATAAATATTTATTTCATGGGGTGAACTAATTTATATTTATGAGGTCAACTTCTGATGAATCTGTAACAATAAGTTCCTAGAAGTGAAATTGGATATTCAAAGGGGTTGTGCTTTAAAAATCGACCATTATTGACAAATCTCTCTCCAAAAAGGTCTATCAATGTATACCTCTCATCAATAATGCTTAAGAACATCTCATCTTCACAACATTGAGTAGTATTTTAATTTTTGCAAATCTGAAAAGTGAGAAACATCTCAGTTTGCAATAGTTAACTCTGAATGACGCTGAGACTTTTTAAATATTCATCACCCATTTGGGTCTTTTCCTTTTACCTGCCCTTTTTCTATAGGGTTGTGAGATTTGTAAGTGAGAGAAAATCAGCCTTATGTTACATGCTGTAAATATTTTCCTCCAGGTTATTGTTCATCTTTTGATTTTGTTTATGGTAGCTTTTGCTATAGTCTCTCAATTATTATGTAGTAAAATGCTTCTATTATGCTTGATGGATTTTTAAGTCATACTTAGTACAGCCTTTTCCATTCCAAGATTATAAAACTCTACATTCATGCTTTCTTTTAATGTTTTCATACTTTCATTTTATGTATTTACATCTTTGATCACTATAGTATATATTTATTTTATTAATTCCAATAAATTTACCATTTATCCAAATATTAATTTTATTAAAATTAATATTATAACTATTTTAAACATATTACTACTCGTTCTAAATGCCTTAAACATACAGTCAAGTCATGTATTGTTTAACAATGGGGATATGTTCTGAGCAATGTATCATTAGGTGATTTCATCATTGTGTGACAGTCATAGAATATACTTACCTATGAGTAAGAGTATGCAAACCTAGATGGCATAGCCTACTACACACCTAGGTTATCTGGTGTAGCCATTAGAATCTTATCGGACTACTGTTGTATAAGTAGTCCATCATTGACCAAAACATCATTACATGGCACATGACTGTATCAATTCCTTTAATCCTTTGAAATAAACAGTAGTATTATATGCACTTGATAAATAAGTTAAATGAGGCACAGAAGTTAAGTCGTTTAATAAAATCACATGCTTTGGAAGTAACGGGACTAGGATTTGAATCAAGCAACCTGGCACAAATCCATGCTCTTAACTGATGATCTGCTGTCCCTCACTACACTAAAATTCAGCTTGCTTTCTATAGTCCAGCAAATGGCCAGTTTTCCCAACAATGGAATTCTAGTCTTAGTTCCAACTACTTTTCTTTGGGTTTTGGGCAAATCTTAATTATCCTAGTATCTAGTTGTCTTGTCTTGTGGAAGGAAATAGATATCTATGCCATACCTCAAATGAAAGGATAACAGCCACAACAAAAAAATTCACAAGCTGTTTCAAATTCACTGACGCAAGTGTACAAAGTACCACCATATTCCTTGCCATAATAATGTATTAAATATTTGTTTACAAAAGAAATAAGAATAAAGCTTACGTTTCCTGATATTTACAAACCCTACTAAAGAACACAGTAGAATATTTATTTTGGTCATGTAATACATATTCTATGGACAGCACAAAGATAACTTACACAATCAAGCTTTAAGGGAAAAATAGTATCCACACTTTTCACCTGAAAGAATTCACTTAAAAGGAATAAAGCCTATTTGGAATCTTTCGTTAACATGACAAAAAAATGTAAAATGTTCTCCTCCTCTCCCCTATTTAAATATATAAAAAATTGGATTTGCTACCTTTCACTATAGTGTCAGAAAACTCTACACTGGTAGAATTTATCAATGAAGAAAAGAGTCAAGTTGTATTTACGGAAATCTGTTTAAATATCTACCACTTAAGGACTGATTTGGCTCATTCATGCTACATGATGTGAAACTGGAAAATAATCATCAGTATGTCCAAACCCCTCAAATGTCATTCTAAAAATAACAGGAATGGCGTATTGCTGAAAATGATCAGAAGTGAATTACCCACCAGAGAATGCCTATTTACTTCCCAGTCCATCAAAAAAAAAGAAAGAAAGAAAAAGAGAGAAAGATACTTTGGAGAAATATGAGGGTAGAAATACCTAAATATATGTGGGTGCTTAATATTCCTTATTCTATATCAAGATCTAAATGTTACTAATGTATGAAAAAGTATCTGAAAATAATTTAAATTAATCAAAAAAGATAAATGTATATCATTTTAACATGTATTCACTATTAAAAAATTACTGAGATATTTTATTTTTGTACTATTTCTTCCAAATCCAGTTTATTTTAGACTTACAGTACTTCTCAGTTCCAATTAGCCATATTTCAAATGCTCAATAGCCACATGTGCAGGTATATAGCATATATCTATAATTCCAGTTCTTTTTGCCTCTCCTCACAGACCCAATTTCTAGCCCTTAGGTTTCCCTCAGCCCCATTCTTTCTAGAGTACCTGTTTCAATTTTTTCCATATTTTACTTAAGCTCTACAGCCTCCAAATAATATTGTATTCTAGAAAGGAAGGAACTATTTTTCTACGAATAGCACAACATAGTGCATTATCACATGTATACACATATTATATTTAACTTATTTGAAGATAATAATTTCTTTTGTAATAATTATTGAAACTGTGATCTTTCTTTGGATTCAAAATGACTCCACGGCATGTATGAAAATATTGCTGGCATTTGAATACTTCTGAAATGGAGAGAGACAAAGGTTGTGGAGGGGAGAATAAATAAGTTATGTAGGTGGATAATCAATTTTTGAAAAATAACATTAGAAGTACTTTTCTTATTACAAATGTGATACAGTCATTGTAAAAATGGGACAGAAAGTGATCAAACAAGATAAAAATCCTCCATAATCTTACTACCTGAGATAATTGCTATTAACAATCTGATGTATATCCATCTGATATTTTCTTTTTGCATATATATTGCATTAACTAATTTAGTTAAGCAACAGTGGGACTATAATGTATATTTTTACATTATTTCTTCATTTAGCATGACAAATATTTTTCCATAATCATTTTTAATGTCTGAATAGTATTCCATTACAAGGATTTACCATATTTTAATCAATTCCCTATTATCAGCCTTTTAGGTTGTTTTCGTTTTTTATTTTTTAAACATTAAATCACATGATAATGAATAAATTTCGGTAGGCAAATCTTTGTGTTCATTCATTTTACTTTTTTTTTTTTTTGTCTTTTTTTTTTTTTTCGTGTCTGGCAACGGATCACAACCCTCAGTGTCACGCCCGTACGGGACCGGCAACGGGATCGCAACCCTCGGTGCTGTGCCCGCACCTCGCTCAGCCAGTGAGTGGGATCTGGTCTGTATGTGGGATCCGAACCCTCGGCGGGAGCGCCGCAGCACTCCCAAGCGGCGCACTGTAGCAGTGCGCCACCGGGCTGGCCCTTACTTTTTTTTCCTATCAGTGATCACTGTTAGGTCAAGTCCCCAGTTGACAGCTTAACTGTGCCAACAGAACAGATACCAGGATGCCCAGGAAAAATGCAAACAGAGACCCAAATCAAAGTAAACCCAGAAAGTGAATTTAGCAGAGAAAGACTTTAATGCAACCATTATAATTATATGCAAAAAAAGAAAACAAACTATATTCAGAGAATTGAAAAAAAAAAGCTATCAGTGTATAACAGATAGGGAATATCAAGAGGCAAAAACCATTTTAAAATGGAAATATTCACAATAAAACCAAAATAAATATGCTAGATGATCTAAACAGGATGGCATAAGAATCAATAAACATTAAGACTGATCAATAAATTAATCCAATCCAAAAAACAAAGAGATAAGAAGACTGAAAAATGAACAAAACTTAAGTAACCATAGGACAATATGAAGTAGTCTTACACTTGTGTAATCAGTAAGCGTCTAGTGGGTTGAAGATTGGCCACCTCTCCCCCAAAACATACATCCACATCCTCATTTCCAGAACACGTGAAAATTATTTTATATGGAAAGAGTGATTATTACCTTATATGACAAAAGAGATTATTAGGTTAAGGATCTTGAGAGGAGGGGCTTCTCCTGGATTATCTGAGTGGGTCCTAAATGCAATCACATGTATCCCTATAAATTACACATACAAAGTAGAAGACATACACACACACAGAGAAGAAAGGCAATGTGAAGATGGAGCAAACAGTGATGCAGCTACAAGCCAAGGAATGCCAACAGCCAACCACAAGCTGGAAGAGACAAGGAACATATTCTCCCCTAGAGCCTACAGAGGGAGCACGGCTGCTATGGTTTAAATGTTTGTCCCTTCCAAAAGTCATGTTGAAATTTAATTGCTATTCTAACAGTGTTAAGAGGTAGAACTTTTAGGAGGTGATTAGGCCATGAAGGCTCTGCACCCATGAATTAATTAATGTTGTTATGGTGGAAGTGGGTTCATTATAAGAAGGCAAGTTTGGCCTCTCTCTCCATCTCTCTCCCCCTTTCTCCCTCTCTTTGCCCTTCCACTGTGTGATCCCTTTGTTGATCTTGGACTTCCCAGCCTCCAGAACTGTGAGAACTGAATTTCTGTTTACTATAAATTATCCAATCTCAGGTATTCTGTTATAGCAGCACAAAATGGACTAAGAGAGTGGCCCTGCCAACACCTTAATTTCAGAGTTCTGGTCTCCAAAACTGTGACAGAGTAAGTTTCTGTTGTTTTACACCACCCAGTTTGTGGTAATTTATTACAGCAGTCCTACGAAACTAATACAGTAAAGATATAGAACAGCAATTCTCAGAGTGTAGTATAAAGAACCCTAGCAATACCAGAGATTCTTTTGGGAAATCTACAGGTAAAAACTATTTTCATGATAGTACTAAGATGATATTTGCCTTTGTCACTGTATTGACATTTGTACCAAGGTACAAAAGTAATGATGAGTAAAATGCTGGCCCTGTGGCACAAATTGAAGCAGTGGCACCAAGCAATACTAGTAATTACCATATTCTTCACTACCATGAACTCACAGGAAATTAAAAAAAAAGCCAGCTTCACTTAAGAATGTTCTAAATAAAGCAGTAAGAATTATTAATCTTATTAAATCTCAACCCTGGAATATAGTAGTTGTGCGGTTTTTTTTTTTTAATACTGTCTGTGATGAAAATGGGAATAAACATAAAGCACTTTTATTGCATACTGAAATATAAACCTTATCTTAAGGAAAAGTACTTGCTTAGCAGTGAGCTTTTTCTTGAACAAAACATTAGTAAATAGAATACAGCAATATATACAAAGTAAAATACATCATGACCAAAAAGGGTTCATACCAGAAATGCAAGGCTGGTTCAACATTTGAAATACATTTAATGCAATTCGCCATATGAACAGACTTAAGAAAAGCCATATAGTCACATCAATAGATATAGAAAATGCATTAAACAAAAGTCAACATCCATTCACAATAAAAATTCTCAAAAAACTAGGAATAGAAGGAAACTTTCTTAACTAATAAAGAATACTAAAAACTTACAGCAAACATCATACTTAACATTATACTTCATGGGAAGACACAGACTGCTTTCTTCCTAAAATTTATAAGATGACGAGATGTCCTCTCTCACAACTCCTATTCAACAATGTACAGGATGAACTAGCTACTTCAATAAAGCAAGAAAAAGAAATATATACCATACAAATTGAAAAGGAAAAAAATAAAACTGCGTTTATTTGCAGAATGACATGACTGTCTATGAAGAAAATTCCAAAGAATCTTCAAAAAACTGCCTGAAACTAGTAAGTAAGTTTATTAAGGTCAATACACAAGAGTTGATAGCATCTCTAAAGGCCAGTAGAGAATAAATGAGATTTAAAATTTTTAAAAAACAATACAACTCATAGTAGCACAAAAAAATACAAAGCACTCAGGTATAAATCTCATAAAATATGATCAGAATCTATAGGCAGAAAACCACAAAACAGTGATGAAAAAATCAAGGATTTAAATAAATGGAATGATATATCTTGTTCATGGATTAGAAAACTAGATATTAAGATATAAATCATCTTAATCTTTGATCTTTAGATTCAGTGCAATTGCAATAAATATATCAGCAGGGATTTTTTTTGTAGATATCAAGGAGCTGATTCTAAAATTTCTATGGAAAAGCAAAACAAACAAACACTGAAAAAGAACAAAATTGGAGGACTCACATTACCCAATTTTAAGACTTACTTTATAATCAAGAAAGTGTGCTACTGGTTAAAGGACAGACACCCAGAACATAATAGTGAGTCTAAAAATAAACCCACAAAAATATAATCAACTGATTTTGACAAAGGTGCCAAGGTAATTCAATTGAGGAAAGACAGTCTTTACAACAAATGGTGCTGGAATAATTGCACATTCATATGAAAAGAAAAACAAAAAAAACCTCGACACATACCTCAGACCATAAACAAAAATTAAGTCAAAATAAATCACAGATCTAAATGTAAAATAAAAAAAAACATCTAGGAGAAAATATAGAGATTATCTACAGGAATCTAGGTTTGACAATGAGTTTTTACCTATGATACTAAAAGCATGATCAGTAACAAAAATATTGAAAAAATGAGGGGGGGGTTAGGGTTAGAACTTATGTGGGCTGGCCTAACATTAGCTCAGTTGGTTAGAGCATGGTGTTGATAACACCAAGGTCCAGGATTCAATCTGTTACTGGCTAGCTGCCCAAAAAGAAAATATTGATAAAGTGGACTTTATCAAAATTAAAAATTTTGCTATGGGAAGAGCACTAAGGAAATGAAAAACAAGATACAGACAGGAGAAAATGTTTGCAAGTCATATATCGGATAAAGGACTTGTATCTAGAATATTTTAACAACTCTTAAAACTCAACAATAAGAAAACAGACAACCCAACCAAGAACTGGTGAAAGATCTGAAATGATAATCACCAAAGATATATGGGTAGCAAATAAACACATGAAGAGATGCTGATCATTAGCCACTAGGGAAATGCAAAGTAAAATCACAAGGAAACACCTGGACACACTTATTAGAGTGACTGAAATAAAAAAGACCGAAAATATCAAATGCTGACAAAGATGTTATGTAACAGGAGCTCTCATTCACTGTTGGAGGGAATGCAAAATAGTAGTCACCTTGGAAAATAGTTTTGCAGTTTGTTATAAAGTTAAGTATACACTTAACTATGTGACCCAACAGTCCCACTCCTACATATTTACCTAAGTGAGCTGAAAACATGCATTCCCACAAAAAAGCCAGTACATAAATGTTTATAGCATCTTATTCATTACCACCAAAAACTGGAAATAACTAAGATGTCTGAGAACAGAGAAATGGATAAACAATCCTGATCATACATACAGCAGAATACTACTTAGCAATAAAAAGGAACAGACTATTGATTCATGCATAGATGCATGCAGCTAAGTGAAAGAAGCCAGATCCCAAAAGCTACATGTTATATGGTTCCATTTATGTGACGTTCTAAATAACAATATGGAAAACAGAGCAATGGTTGCCAAGGACTGGAAGAGGGGTGAGACACTGACTATAAGGGGACTACATGAGGACATTTTTTATGGTGATAGAACTGTTCTACATGGTATTGTGGTAGTAGACACATGATTACATGCATTTGTCAAAACTCAAAGAGCTGTACTCTACAAAGAATGAATACAAATTTATTACATGCAAATTTTTCTTAAAAAATGAACCAAGATGTAGAGAAAACCTAGGATGGAATGCAGACTGTGACCAATCAGTCTACCTGTATTACAAATGTACGACAACCTAACTGAAGGATGTTTAGGTAATACAGATACAGATAGATACAGAAATAATTACAGACATGTTTATATACATGGGCAGTGTACACACACGCTCATCACATACATTTCCCACTTAGAGAATCTAGAAGCAATGACTCCCCAATAGCAATGAGCACATCCAGGACCCAGTTCTTGGTTTCTAAATACCATGCCCCCAACAAAAAGAACCAGGGCTTCTCGGCCAAAGGGCTGATTTTAGTGCTGAGGTGTGGCAAGTACAAAATGAAGTATCTGGTAGTGTCAGAAAATAAGGAAGTGCTCAAAAAACACGTGAGTTTTTTGAACTTTCAAGTGTTGAAGCCCTAACACCCAATTTGGTGGCATTACAAGGTGTGGCCTTTGGGAGGTTAAGTAAGTTGAAATGAGGTCATGGAATTGGTGCCCTTACAAGAAGAGAGAGATCTCTCCATGCGCACATACCAAGGAAAGGCCACGTGAGCACACAGCAACAAAGCAGAAAGAGGGCCCTCACCAGAACCTTACTGTGCTAACACTCTGATCTCAGATTTCCAGCCTCCAGAACTATGAAAAAATAAATGTCTGTTTTTTAAGCCAACTAGTCGATGGTATTTTGTTATAGCAGCCAAAGCTAAGACACCTCCCCTTAACCAAAGGGCCCATCATTAACACGACCAGTAATAAAACAAGTTGGTATCATGTCACCCAATATAACGTAGATAAGAAGGGTAGTTCACTTCTGTGGTATTCTTACTAAAAATTCATACCCCCAGTCTTATCATGAGAAAGCATCAGCAAACCCAAAGTGAGGGACTGTGTTCAAATTGTTAAGGTCATAAAAAAGGAAAAGACTAAGAAACTGTAGCAAACTAGAGGAGACTAAAGGGACATGACAACTAATTTCAACATGTTATCCCGAATTGGATCCTGGAACAGAAAAAAGACATTAGAGGAAAAACTGGTGAAACCCAAATAAAATCGGTATATTGTATTTCGTCAATGTTAACTTCCTGGTCTTTATAAATGTACCAAGGTTTTATAAGATGTCACCATTGGAGGAAGCTGAGTGAAGGGTATTGCACTTTCTGTACTATCTATGCAACACTTCCGTAAGTCTAAAATTATTGCAAAACAAGTTTTTAAAACACCAATGGAAAAAGTGCTGGAAATGATCTATTAAACTGACACATTTTTTAGATAAATGACTACCCCAAACATAGCCAGAGTGATTTTCCTAAAAAGCAAATCTGTTAGAACACCAAGGTCAAAGGTTCAGATCCCAATACCAGCCAACTGCCAAAAAAAAAAAGGATGCAAAAAGGAAATCTATATTACTTCCTTGTTAAAACTGTCTAATGGTTTCTCTTGCCATGAAAAATTCAAATTCTTTAGCATGGCCTATAAGACATATGTTCATGACCTAATCTCTGGAACCTGTAAATATGTTAGGTTGCATAGTGTAAAACTACAGGACTATGCCAATTAGCGGGATACACCAATAGCTACGCTAAAGCCAAAACTTTTCATTATTTTAGTTATACTAAGTTTCCGTTTGTATTCTCAGGGCTTGGGCTCAAACCCTTCAAACACATTGTACAGACTGGGTCACCAGACCCCTCACACGCAGGTCCATGCTAGGTAATTGGGAAAGATCCCAGGAGCCATTGGCAGAAGACACAAGTTCAGTCCTCGCAGTAGCAACAGCAGCTTACAGCAGCAGTAGCAGCAAAAGCAGCAGCAGCAGCAAAAGCAGGAGCGGCAGTGACCTCTCAGGAAATCCTGGGGGCACCGGCAGCAACAGCCTCCAGCAGCAGTAGTGGCCCCCTGGGGGCATGGGGGCACTGTGGATCAGAGCCACTCATCCTTTATCCTTAAGTCCATAACCCAGGACACCTGGGTGTACATGTGCAATTACATTAGTCAATAACCAAGGAACACCTGGGTACACGTGCATATTTTACATCAAATGCTCGGCAAGATTCTGAACAGCTGAGGGGCCCTGACCATTTTCCTATATTTTCCCAGCACATGGCAAAGGAGAATTAAGGTTGCACATGATAGTAAGGATGTTAATCAGCTGACCTTAAAATAGGGAGAGTATCCTTGATTATCCAGATGAACCCAATGTAAATCACAAGAGTCCTTAAAAGCAGAAAGAGGAGGCTGAAGAGTCAGAGGGAGATGATTACAGAAGAATCCTCAGAGAGATGCTGTGTTGTTGGCTTTGAACATGGAGAAAGTGGGCCATGAGCCAAGGAATGTGGGTAGCCTCTAGAAGCTGAAAAGACAAAAAAAACAAATTCTCCCCTAGATCCTCTAGAAGAGAATGCAGCACTGCAGACACCTTGATTTTAGCCCAATTGGACTTCAAACCTACAGATGACAAATTCATGTTGCTTTAAGCCACCAATTTGTGGTAATTTGTTACAGGAGCAAATAGAATAATTCAAAGGCCCTTCACAGTCTGACCTCTGCCCACCTCTCCTGCTTCGTTGCTCACCACTCCTTCCTACAATGATTTTAAACAGGAATGCCTTAACATACTAGTATATGGCAAGTCCTTCACATGCCTCTACCAAAGTTTGGTCAATAAATAAAATTTAATTTTGCTACAACTAAGGATGCCTACTGATACAGTGAACTCAAACAATGCTGAGCCAGTGAGAAGAGGTATAACTTGCCACAAAAAAAGCAAGAAGCCACAGCACCATATCAAGTAAGATTGTATGCTAGAAGCTTTGCCTCAAGAGGCCCTAAAAGAGGATGATCAGGGTAGAATAGTTTTACTTTAAATTGCCTTTTAAAGGCTTCTGAAGGGGATCAAGTGAATGTGTGATACTTTTCTGAAATTTGCTTTTTTTTTATTACAAGTGTTCAAAGTTTAATTTTTTCAAGAGAATGCCACCAAAAATTTAAACACTAAAGAGGTCATGAGTATGAAAAGGCTGAGAATCACTGTTCTAACACTCATCCTTACCACACTAAATTTTTTTCAAGCCATGCTTTCTCACCTCTGAATCTTCACACAGTTCTTCCCTCTACCTGGAATCTTCCAAATTTCCCTATTCTCCCTTTACCTGACCAACTCAACTCTTTCTTCAGATCTCAGCTCAGTTCTTCCTCTTAGAAAAACATTTTCTAACCCTATAAGTAAATGCCTGCCTAATGTTTCTTCCACAGTATCTTGGACTCCTATGACAGCACTTTTCACATGGAATTGTAATCATCTCATTATAAACTCTATAAGTGAAAAAATTGGGTCTAGTTTGCTTTTAGCTCTATCATTTTCCCCAAGGCTTAATCAGCATAGTGCCTGGCTTATGGAAATCACTACTATATATATTTTTAAATTAAGTCTACTAAATCATCATCAAATATTTCTATATCAGGCACTTACCTCACCATAATGTGTCAACAAGGAATACTGTATGATACTTAAAGAGAAAGAGCACAAAACTTAGAGCTTTCACTATGTAAAATAATTTATACAGTAATACAAAAACAAATATACAGGTCTGAATCATTTTTACTTTGCCATTTTATACTTTTTACTCTGTTCAAGTATAAGAAAGCATTCATAACAAAAGGAAATTAAAAATCTACTGTATTTCATTACGTCTAATGTGTTTTGATACCACCCCTTTTTTAATCTTAACAGGTGTATTAGTTTCCTACTGTTACTGTAACAAATTACAACAACCTTAGTGGCTTAAAACCACACAAATTTATTCTCTTACAGTTCTGAAGGTCAGAAGTTCAAAATCAGTTTCATTGAGCTAAAGTCAAATTGTCATAGGGCTGTTTCCTTCTGGAGGCTCTGAGGAGAGAATCCATTTCCTTGCCTTTTTCAGCTTCTAGTGGCCACCTATATTCCTTGGCTTATGGCCCCTTCCTCCTCCTTGAAAATTCATCACTCTAGCCTCGCTTCTGTCATCACATTACCTTCTCAGCTGGCTCTGACTCTTCCTGCATCTCTCTAATAAGAATTGTTGTGACTTTTTATCAGGCCCACCCGTATCCAGGATAATCTCCCCATCTCAAACTCCTTAGCTTAATTACAGCTGAAAAGGTTTCAGGGATTAGGACATGGACATATCTGGGGGGCCCGTTATTCAGCCTACCACAGGAGGTGTCAATAGCAGGTTTTTACACAAGTATATCCACTTTATGGAAAGCAATTTAAACATTCCTCTAGAAAAGCATTCTCTAAGATGTACTACAATTTTAGAGGTAAAAATGTGTCTTAGAATCAATGAAATAATTTAATTATTGCACCCACCAAATAGTACAGCATCACCATTCTATCCTCAAGCACCAAGACCTGGGGGGGAGGGGGGAGAAGCGTGAGCATGAACAAATAATCACTGAAAAACTAAAAAATTCAGTTTACATATAATCTCTGAACAATTTTTACATTCTTAGCTTTAAGTGAAGTATGTCAAATAAAAGAGGGAAATAGATTATTCTAACACATTATCTTCTCACTGGTACCAATCTTTTTCTTTTATCATTATTATTCTTTTTTCACTGGTACTAATCTAAATTGAGAAATAAACTAAAGATTTTTAATAAACAGACCATATAACTTTTCAATGGAGCTGCTTAGCTGGTCAGCCTAACTAATATCATCATGTACCAGCTAGATAGAATCTCTGATTTTCTATAAGCATATACAATCTATGCCCTTCTCAGCAAGACTGAATTATCACAAGATCACCCCAAGAATATATCTGCCTCAGTGACATAATCTCCTTTCAGAGACCAGATTCCCACCAAAAGAAAATTGATTCTGTTCCTGTTTTAAGAAAACCTGACATGGAAGTTGATGGAGTTTGGATGTGTTGTCCCCTCCAAAACTCATGTGGAAATTTGATCTCCAATGTGGCAGTGTTGGAAACTGATTGAGTCATGTGGGCGGATCCCTCATGAATGGATTAATGCTCTCCCTGGGGGAGGAGGGGTAGTGAGTGAGTTCTCGCTCTATTAGTTCCCATGAGACCTGATTGTTTAAAAGACCCTGGCACCTTCTCTCTCTCTCTCTCTCTCTCTTGCTTCCTCTCGCCATGTGATCTACTTGTACCCGCCGGCTGCCTGCCACTTTCTGCCACGCGTAGAAGCAGCCTGAGGCCCGTGCCAGATGCAACTGTCCCAGAATCATAAGCCAAATAAACCTCTCTTCTTTATAAATCACCCAGTCTCAGGTATTTCTGTTATAGCAACACAAAACGGACTAAAACAGAAGTCAAAGTTTACAAAATATGCATTTCATGGAATGTCTCATCAATGTACCAAAAAACATAGGATCTCTTTAAATAAATGAGTTTCTTTAGGGCACATGAAATATGAGTTGGTTTGAAAATTTTCAAAACCCACTGACTTCCTTTTATTCTACTTTCACTGCCCTCTAACTCATAACCAGTGCAAACAGAGTACATTTTTTTTTTTTTTTAAGATGACCGGTAAGGAGATCTCAACCCTCGGCTTGGTGTTGTCAGCACCACGCTCAGCCAGTGAGCCAACCGGCCATCCCTATATAGGATCCGAACCCATGGCCTTGGTGTTATCAGCACCGCACTCTCCCAAATGAGCCACGGGCCGGCCCTCAGGGTACTTATTTTTAACACTCCTTATCACACAACCTTTAGTGGCTCTTCTTCGATCCAACTGCAGTCCAAACTTCTTAGGATAATTTCCAAGATCCTCCGTCAACAGCACCAACATAACTTTAAAAACTATTCTTTTAGGGCCGGCCTGGTGGCGCACTGGATAAGTGCGCCACTTGGGAAGCGCGGCGGCGCTCCCGCCCGAGGGTTAGGATCCCACATACAGACCGGTTCCCGCTCACTGGCTGAGCGAGGCGCGGGGGCAACGCCGAGGGTTGCGATCCCGTTGCCGGTCCCCGGTCCGGTACGGGGGCAACACTGAGGGTTGCGATCCGTTGCCGGACACGGAAAAAGACAAAAAGACAAAAAAAAAAAAAAAACTATTATTACTTTCTCGTGTGAGTTTGCACCACTAAAAGTACATTTTAAAAAATTCCTGGCCCAGCCCGGTGGTGCACTCGGTAAAGTGCGGCGCTTGGGAGCGCCGAGGGTTCGGATCCCATATAGAGACCTGTCCGCTCACTGGTTGAGCGCGGTGCGGGCGCGACACTGAGGGTTGTGATCCCGTTGCTGGTCGCAGTACGGGCGCGACACTGAGGGTTGTGATCCCGTTACCGGTCACAAAAGAAGACAAAAAGGAAAATAAATAAATAAATTAAAAAAAAAAAAAATTCCTTACCTTGGGCCGGCCCCGTGGCACACTCGGGAGAGTGTGGCGCTGAGAGCATCGTGCAGCGCTGGGAGCGCAGCAACGCTCCGGCCGTGGGTTTGGATCCTATATAGGACTGGCCGGTGTGCTCGCTGGCTGAGTATGGTGAGGGCGATGCCACACCAAGGGGTGCGATCCCCTTACCGGTCACAAAAAAGACAAAAAAAAAAAAAAAAAAAATTCCTTACCTTTGATTCATGTATTCTCACCTGACCACTCAAAGTCTGTCCATCATTTTAGATACATCTGAAGTTCCACCTGACCTCTACCCTTAAGTTTCTCCTATTACTTCTTCAAACAAAAAGAATCAATTCCTCTTCAGAACTCTTAGCATCATTCTCTCAGGGCTTATCAAGGAAATAAATGTTCAGTGCCTACATTCCTTTCCTCCTTTCCTATAGTGCAGAGAACTCCTGGAGTGCAGAAAACCTTCATATTTGCATCCCCACAGTATCTAGCACAAGATATTACACAAATAGGAGCTAAATATACATTTGCTAAGAATTGTGAATTAAATTTATGCATACTGTCAGGATTACACATGCACAGCATAAAAAAAAGTTAATGTGCTTAAGATCGAAATAGACAGTACAGGAGATAACCAAAGGGACAAAGTTCTAAGAGAAAGGGAATGGAATTCTGTACCCAGATAATCTGGATATGTCTCAGATACGGCAAGGATAATAACATGCAGGAAGAATGATAGATTTGGTGGTGGGAAGATGAGTGCATTCTCTTCAGACTGCTTTCAATTTCTTAGTAAAATAAGGTCGTCAGTGGATAGGGAGAGAGGGAGAGAGGATATTGAGGGTTTGAGGGAAAAGGGGAAAGTGGAAGGGAGTAGGGAAATACTGTAGGACTAACTGGTACTGAGGGCTCAGTTAAGAGATGCTGTCACAAATTTAAAGTTTTCCTTAAAACCTCAAGGAAAATAAACAAACCATCAAAATAGAATGATTCCAACATTATATAGCCATTTTATAGGGAAAAAAAGTTACATAAAAAGGTTACCAACCCTACTATAAATATGCAAGATTGACAAATAAATAATTGGGCTGGCTTGTTAGCTCAATTGATTAGAGCTTGGTGCTGATAACACCAAGGTCCGGAGTTCAATCCCTGTACCACCAGCCACATACACAAACATATAGCGAAACATCTGTATAAGATAATAGTCACAATTTCCACTAAAACACAATTATGATTAAAAAAGAAAAAAAAAAACTGGAGAGAAAATAAAAAAACAGCAGCAAACTGTCTCCAGTTCTACTACTAATCCTAAAATTTCTGTAATAGTACTGTCACTCCCCTAGTGACAGAGAAGCAACATTTTTAATATCGAGCATATTTGTTTCATTATCTTTTCCTGAATCAAATTTCAATGCCTTTTTTGTTTAAAAGCCAGATTAAAAGTTTTCACTATCTTAACACAAACATCAAGGTCAGTAAAGTAAAACCTCCTCAGTCTTACTGAGATAAATTCATACCAACTTTGAGATGTAGAATCAGATCTCAGAATGTAATTCATTCATCACTGAACTACCAAGAAGTGGGCTGATAGCCAGTATGCATCCCAGTATGCATTTTAACTATCACCTTTGTTAAAATATTAAAATACTTCTGAATCTGTTGGTAAGTAGTCATAGCCCTGGTCCTGCTCCCCCCTTTTTCATCCCACTGTGCTAGTCCCTGCCCTAAACCTTCTCATGACCCATGAGCCAACTAAAGGACTAATGCCTGGCGCAGTTGGAGGCTTATAGGATTCTGCTCTGGTGTCAAGGTTGGTATCCACTGAGTGGTCAGAACACACAGTACTGATTACTGAATATTTTGAATATACTACCCCTGCCAATAAGGTATCAATAACAGTACTAAAACACAGATTTAATCTCCAGGAGTCCCCCTCCCCCTTTCCTGGAGATTGATGGGTGGAGACTAAAAGTTCCCTCTAATCACTTGGTCTATCTGGTGACCAGCCCCGTGCTGAGGCTGTCTAGGTGCTCACCCTCAGGTTGCCTCATTAGCATAAACTCAGATGTGATCAAAAGGGGCTCATTATAAATAATAAAAGACTCCTATCATTCAGGAGATTCCAAGGATTTTAGGTGCTCATTGACAGGAACTCGGGCCAAAGACCAAATTTATTTTATATTATATTGCACCACTAAAGTAAGTAATCTCTAGATATCATTCCAGTTTTATAATTCTGTCTTCTGTGATGTTTTATACTCATACTTCTGACCTATTTCTTTTTCACCATATCTAGAATTCCACAGAGATAAATTAAAAGGCAAACTAGTTTCTGTAGAGCTCAAGAATAAATCAGAAACTCAAATGACTGCTTAATCTTTATCTACAGATGCTGATACCACGTAGCAAAAAGATTTTTTTCTGAGATTAGCAAACAAAGCAAAAACAGATTTGATCTTGCCATTTCTCTACTTAAACTAATCCCTTCCACAAAAACAAAAGCAAAAAAACCTGGCCCTAGTTCTTTATTTTATCTTAAATTTCCAAATTCCTTAGCATGACATTAAAGGCTTTTCTGCAACCAGGCCCCTTTTCGTTATTCCTTTCAGCTTCAATGCCTTGGCTTTCCCTACCACCCAAGGGACCTTTGTGCCTCTTCATTGCTTACAGTTTCTAAACATGCCTTGAACTTTCACACTTCAAGACTTTTGTTCCTTCTGTAACCTCTGCCTAAAGATAGCCTTTCCCTCCCAACCCTACCTGTCAAATCCCTCAAGGGCAGCCAAAAGCAATTCAAACATCACCAAAACACAAGTCAAATTAAGAGAAAGGCAGGAATTCTGTCTTATCTACCATCCTAATCCTGAGTACCCAACTGGTAAGCATGTAACAAATGTTGAAATGATTACCCCAAAGTTAAAAGAAAACAATAATTATGGGCCGGCCCGGTGGCGCACTGGATAGTGCGCCGCTTGGGAAGCGCGGCAGCGCTCCCGGCCGAGGGGGCGGAT
>NW_007726852.1:277874-280144 GCF_000696425.1 Galeopterus variegatus
GAAAAAAAAAAAAAAAAAAAAAAAAAAAAAAAAAAAAAAAAAAAAAAAAAAGAAAACAATAATTATGAACAGTGGAAATCAAGCATTACCTATAGGAGTGCACTTCAAAAAGTTCATGGAAATATTCATAATACCTTTCAATTCTATTTTTCCATGAACTTTTTTTTTTTCCTTTTTGTCTGTTTTCGTGACCGGCAACGATCGCAACCCTCAGTGTCACGCCCATACCGGACCGGTACCGGCAACGGGATCGCAACCCGCGGTGTTGCGCCGGCACCTCGCTCAGCCAGTGAGCGGCCGGTCTGTATATGGGATCCGAACCCTCGGCGGGAGCGCCGCCGCGCCCTCAAGCGGCGCACTGTAGCAGTGCGCCACCGGGCCGGCCCTTCCATGAACTTTTTGAAGTGCCCTTGTGTTTGGCATCAAAACATTGATTCGTTCTTATAGGTTTAATATCCTGGCATTCCTAGAATGCTCACAAAATTTGTAAGGCTAAGATAAATATTTGCCACTTTAAAATTGTTCACTAAGGGCCGAGCCCGTGGCGCACTCGGGAGAGTGCGGCGCTGGGAGCGCAGCAGCGCTCCCGCCCGAGGGTTCGGATCCCACATACAGACCTGTTCCCGCTCACTGGCTGAGCGAGGCGTGGGAGCGACACCGAGGGTTGCGATCCCGTTGCCGGTCCCCGGTCCGGTACGGGGGCAACACTGAGGGTTGTGATCCGTTGCCGGACACGGAAAAAGACAAAAAAAAAAAAAAAAATTGTTCACTAAGATGGTAATGCATATTCAGAAAAATCAAGGAAAGACACAATCCTTGAATCACTGTTAAACATGGGCTTACACTGTTCTAAAAGACTTGGGATCTATTCCTAAATTATCATGCTCTAGTTCCTTCACACGCAAAGCCGTTTTAAAAACAAAACAAAACCAAAAATTTATATTAAGGTTACAAGAACAAAAATTGTTCACAAATAATATTTTTACATATGTTCAGGACAGGTGTGCAACAACACTATTCACATTCAAAACCCCTTATAGTAAACAATGACTACTGGAAGTAAAGCATATAATATTGACAAGTATGGCTTTTGATTATGAAAAAATTCAATCTCGGATTCTCAGGATAAGGGATAAACTTCATATCTGAAAAGCATGAGTTGTAAAACTTAGAATGTTGGTTAAGCTGATTTATAAAGTCCATTAGCAAATTAAATAAAGTAGGTCAGACAATCATTTGAAGAGTACTAAGTATAGTTTGTTCTCTTACCACACAGGACATATTTTTCCAAATTCAGTCAATTACTTTCGAAGGCTCTCAACTGACACACTATCACGTCTACGAAGAGAGTTCCCCCTCCCCCGGCCCGGCTCCTATCCACAAACGTTCCAAATCTCAAGATTAGGGAATAGATATCCTAGAGACGATCACTTTTCAGCTGAAACTCCCGCATACTAAAAGCCTACGACCTTAGTATGAAAGCGGCTTTCACGTTACATTGGCTGCTGCCTGTACGAAGGCCTTGCCTCAAAGCAGGCCTAACTCTGGCACTTTTTCTATTTCTGAAAGTGGAGCTAGGAAAAACACCTAGATCTAAAGATATTCGTTTAAATCCGTTTGACACCTGTTCTCTTTCAAACACTACAAGCGAACTCCAAAAGCTTGAGCAGCAGCCGCGGCAGCAATGGCAGATCTGGAGGCCAAACTGGGTCAGGGTTACAGTTACACTTATGTAGCATATTTACACCCTTTTGTCTACAAACTTGAGTGCAAACTTAAGTTCCCTTCAAGGCAGCGTGCTCTCTGGGCCTCAGAAATCAAAGCGGTTTTCCTGAGACAGGAAGAGCACAATTCACCCTGCTGGATGGCTGGCTGCACTAGCCTTCCCCAGATCACGCACTCCGCGGCCTCGGCTTCTCGCCGGCTCTCAGCAAAGGGGTCGCCCGGGGCAGCTCGCCCGCGCCCAGGCTGGGTAACAAGCGTTTACCTGGTGCGTGGGCTCCCTCTTTTCTATGGCCCCCACTCACCCCCGGCGGTTTCGGGCCTGGGGTCACATTACATCAACAGCCCCAGCCCCTGCCCTCCCGGTCCGGCCCCGGCCCCCACCCCCACGCCTGGGCGCCCCTGCCCCCGCGCGCTCCGCACCGCTCATTCCCTGCCCCTCTCCCGCGTCCGGTCCGGGCCCCGACTCCGGGCCCGACCCCGCGGCCTCCGCATCGCAACCGCCGCCCGGAACAGCCCCCGGCCCCGACGCCCCTCCTGCTGTACGG
>NW_007726852.1:280692-340936 GCF_000696425.1 Galeopterus variegatus
CCCGCAGGCTCGGGCCTCGCATCGCCGCCGCCGCCACAGCGCCCCCTGCAGGCCGAGCTGAGCGGGCCCAGCCCCGAGGCGGGCCCAGGGTACCGCCGCCGCTCCGGCCCGGACGAGGCCTCGTTCGCTTTGAGGCTGGAGGGCTGGGCCTCGGTAGGTGAGGGGGCCCTGTGACCCGCTCCCACCTGGGGCGGAGGCGGGAACGGGCCGGGCCCAGCAGTGCTGGGTGAGGATTTGAGAACTGCCGGGTGATGTCGGGAGCACTCGGCAACGCCAGACCCGACTGACCCACCCACCCTTTCTCCGAAGAGGAACCCCGGGGTTTAGTTTTGGTTTTGATTCTTGATTTTTTTCCTCCTCAATTCCTAAGGAAATATGGCATTCAAGCTCCATGTTCGCTGGGAATGTATAGTTCATCAGCAAAGAACGAGGAAAAGTTTCTCTGTGATAAACACACAGACTGTCAGTAAGAATTCAATAATTCAGAACTTTTCCCACTGGTAAAGTATCTAGGGTAGAAGGGGAGGATGGAGTGAGGGAGACCAGGAGGACAAACTTTATCTTTCATTTTTGTTTGTTTTTTTTTTTTTTAAAGATGACCGGTAAGGGGATCTTAACCCTTGGCTTGGTGTTGTCAGCACCACGCTCACCCAGTGAGCAAACCGGCCATCCCTATATGGGATCCGAACCCATGGCCTTGGTGTTATCAGCACCGCACTCTACCGAGTGAGCCACGGGCCGGCCCCTATCTTTCATTTTTGTCAAAGGTGGGCTCATCCTGTGGGTATTCGGAGAAACTGTGGCATCCAGAACCACCCAGCTTGCTTTGTCTACCTTAGAGAAATCTTTGAATCTCTCTGGTCTGTCCCAGCATGCTAACTGGCAAGCCCTGTACTACATTACCCAAATTATTTTGTCATCTTGGAATCCTGAGTGTACCACCATCATACTGTATTGGAAATGAAATTGCTCAGGAACATTGAATTCACCTAGTAAGGTGATAAATCTAATTTATGGAAAGATTATGGAAAGCATAAAGTGTGTTGTAGTCCTAGAATACTTCAAAGCTTCCCTTTAATTGTGGCCATGAATTAATGATACTTAGCATTTTAATGCACCAAATGAACTACAAATTGGATTTTAGTAGTTCGATTTATACTTTTGAGTTCTAGGATTTTCAACTATATTATGCTCCACTTACACAAAAGGGGCAAGCCCTTTTCCACGTTTCCAGCTTCTCCCCAGGAACCTAAGCCCCACAGGAGCAAAAGATCATACTCTACTTCATCAAGGAGATTATACAATTACAGGTTCCAGCACTTCCCAGGAGTCCTTTGAATTTGGGTTAAGGACTACCATTATGTGGGTAAAGGAATAACTAGGCAATTGGCTTTCTGCCCCTGGAATATATCCTCTTGGGGGTAAGAAGCCTATTTCGATCTGAGTTATGTGGGATGAAGGTGAACCCTGTTTCTTGAGGGGAGACCTCTTAAGGGGAGGATTGGGACCCATTGTTTTAATAGATATTCCTCACAATCTTTAGCACCTAAGCTGCTTCGACTTGTCCACTAATTCACCATAGTATTTTTCTAGCATGTTTATGACAGTGTTCAGGACACTCTACCTGAAAATATGACACCTTAGCATACTGAATATTTTAAGCTGAAGGAATTTGAGAAATGGCAGGTGTAGGAAGGACTCTTTCTGATCTTTCCCTGAAGCAGGTCATAAAACCCTCATGTGAGAGGTGCCTTCCCTATACCTAGAGTAAAGGAGCATCCTCATCTCTAAAGACAGAGGAATGCTGAGAGGAATCTAAATGAACAGGCCTTGCTAAATTTCCCCCAGTTTACTACTGTTAGCTCATACCTGTTTTTGTCCAATCACATTTTTCCACGACTCTACTCTTCATCAAACCTAGTATGAAAACACTCAGGGGCTGGCTGGTTAGCTCAGTTCGTTAGAACACAGTGTTATAACACCAGGGTGGCAGGTTCAGATCCTCGCACTGGCCAGCTGCCAAGAAAAAAGACTGAAAAACACTCAGGTTTAACATCATTCCCTTATGAATATCCTAGTGTCATGTAAAACCTATATTAAATAAATGCATATGCCTTTCTTTTGTTAATCTGTCTTTTGTTATAGGGACCCCAGCTGAGAGCCTAGAAAGTAGAAGGAAAAGATATTTTTCCTACTCTAATTTATAAGAATCTTTTGTGTGACAGATCCTAGAATCTTTACAAAAATATGTTATTTTACCTTCTTCTTTAGGTTCCATCAACTGCTATCAGTGAAGAAAAGGATGAAGGACTGAATGAATACTTAATATGTGCTAAGCACTGTGCTTGTCACATTAGATATACATTTTTAAAATTTATTCACAATAACTCTATGGGATATTTTTCTTATCCCCATTTAACTGGCGAGGAAGCTAAGGCTTATAGAATTCAAGTACTGTTAGTAAAAATCATGAACACATGATTAGCAGAACCAGAGATCAAACCTAGGTCTATTTAGCTCTAAAATCTTTGCTCTTTTCACTGTGAACTATACTAGGTTAATTTACATTTTTCTTCATAGAGCTATGCTAATTATGATATAGTATTTTGCTTGTCAAAGGATTTTCAGTTTTACATATTTAGAATTTGTTCCAATATTCTTTAGAATAGTGGATCTTGAAATGTTTGAAATGCAAATTCTCAGGCCCAACCCCAGACCTACTGAATTAGAAAGTCTGGAGATGGGGCCCAAGAACAAGCTTTCCAGGCAATTCTGATGCACAGGTAAGTTTGAGAACCACTGCTTTTGAATAGTTAGGTTTAGCTGAATTGGTTCATTCTTTTTAACTTTGGGAGATGATGGTCTTTTTCTTCAGGCAGCTCTCCAATCTTTTGCAAACCCTTAAAAGTGATATATTGTAGATTTGTAGATAGTGCCACAAATGCCAAATGTGATAATTCCTGTGTCAGCTCAGATTGATGTGCAGTGTTGATGCAGATGTTGAGGCCAAGTCTATGTTCAATGAGAGAAGAATTTCTATAACTGAAATCAATCCGTGCCACATATGCAGAAGGAAAATTTTGATGATTGTCAAATCATGACACATGCCATTATTTGTCATCCCCAACTTAGGGCCCGTATTCTCTATAACAGAAATTGTAGGAGTCTTGGACAACCGAATACCTATTTCTATCTCAAGAGATAATAGGCCAGTTTTTTCTCTATTGTAGCCTGACTTTCCATATTCTTCCACCAGATTTTTTATTCACTAGTTTTTAAATCACAATCGATCTCTGTAAAACACCCTTTCTCTTTTAGTGGCATTCTGTATTAAGTGTCTCTCTCCCAATATAAAGAAACACTTTGCTTCTTTCTCCTCCTTTATCTGATCTATTTACAGATTTACTGCATTTTTAGTAGGCCAGGTGTTGAGGATACAAAGGTGAATAAGATATAGTCTGCCCCAAAGGTATGCAGGATATTTTACATATATACCTATTGACCTATATTTGGATTTCTTAATTTTTTCCTAAAAACTTACTGTATTAAGTTTTCATCTGTTCCTTGTAAATCTTTGTTTATTCTTGCCACTGTTCTAATTTGAGTTCCACCTCTCATGTTGTCATGGGAAGAAATAATTTCACTGACCCTAATATTATTTGATCATTTATGTTGATGCCATTTAACTGTCATTTAATTCTTAACTGTCTAAGACACAACTGAGATTTTAAAAGAAAAGGATGGACTTATTAGGTAAATAATTACTACACAGTCTATCTATGTACAGAAGTGCATGCATTTACAGGAAATTCACATTTTCACATAGGCTTTTTGGCTGTTTATTTTAGACATGCTGTCATTGGTTTAGTTATCTACTTATCCAGCCCACAGCAGATTAGAAACAATGAATCATAAAGCAGGGGAAGGAAATGCTGTTGATATAGGTAAGTTGAGAGCAGCTTTCAGTAGTAGTTGGCAGAATAAGTACAGGAAAGACAAGAGAATTGGAAAAATGGAAAAGTTAAAAATGCACAGCAGTCTGAGGCAATTAATTAAATTGAACAACCCTACATATTCCACCGGGAATATGATAAACATAACCCCAAGTCTCTGCCATCTGAGAATTTATAATCTGGTATTCTGAAGGGAATGGAATGAAGAGAACTATCATTTACTGAACACCTGCTGTATGACTTGATAGCTCTTTAGGACATTACTATATATCAGGAACAAAACGGATACTCATAGTTTTGGCCCTAAGGAACAAAGAAAATTAAATTATGCTCTGCAGTCTGTTTCAGAATACAGGAGGGATATACATTCCATTTTAGCACTTTAGAAGCTTTTACATATGAACAGGTTAGGTTCCAAAGGCTCTGTTGTTCATAAGTCCTCATATACATAAGTTCAGAATTAGTGGAAGAGTTTATGTTCATAGGCCACATATGCATTTTCACCAATCAGAAAAGTGAACCAGTCCTTTGAAGCTTTAGAACCAAGCTTACTCTTCTCTTTTTTGCTGATGTAAGTTGTAAAGTGGCACCCCTCAATCTTTAATGTGCATATGAATCACTTGAAGATCTTGTTAAAACTCAGTTTATGATTAGGTAGGTTTGGGATAGCCTGAGATTCTGCACTTTTAGCAAGCTCCCAGGTGATGCTGATGCTGCTGGTCCACAGACCACACTTTGAGCAGGATGGTTCCAAAGGACATCTTTTCATGTACGTTTGAAAGTCCATTATGGAAGGAAATGCTTCTGCCTGAAGTTCCTAAGAAAGCTTCTTAGCTGCTACAGTATATTCACACCTGCCACCGCTCATATTGATCTTGTACAGATTAAAGTGTGCCTGTCATTTACCTGGCTTTCTATGGCAACAGTACTTTCTCAGGCCTTTAAGATACTTGAACGATCTCCTAATGGGTTAATAGGTGCCTGATGTTGGCACAGATCCTCTCACCACATATTCAACTGCGTTTCCACTTTGTCAATTACTTTTCTTCTTGTTGATTGATATTTGTTGTAGAAAAATGGTGAATTTGTCTGCTTGGGCTGTCATAACAAAATACCATAGACTGGGTGGCTTAAACAACAGAAATTTATTTTCCCATAATGCTGGAGGCTGGAAGTCTGAGATAAGGTACTGGTATGGTAAGGTTCTGGTGAGGACTCTCTTCCTGGCTTACAGTTGGCAACCTACTCACTGTGTCCTCACATGGCAGTCAGAAAGAGAGAGCAAACACTTAGGTGTCTCTTTTTATGAGGGCACCAGTTCTATTGGATCAGGGATCCAACCTTATGACCTCATTTAACCTTAATCACCTCCATAAAGGCCCTATCTCGAATATAGTCACAGGGGGGGTTAGGGCTTCAACATATGAATTGGGGGGGAGCTACACAATTTAGTCCATAGCAGGGGCCGGCCCGGTGGCGCACTGCTACAGTGTGCCGCTTGGGAGCGCGGCAGCGCTCCCGCCAAGGGTTCGGATCCCACATACAGACCGGTTCCCGCTCACTGGCTGAGCGAGGGGCAGGCGCAGCACCGAGGGTTGCGATCCCGTTGCCGGTCCCGGTCTGGTATGGGCGCGACACTGAGGGTTGCGGTCAGTTGCCGGACACGAAGAAAAGACAAAAAGGAAAAAAAAAAAAAATTTAGTCCATAGCAAATGGCATTTTCACAGATGGCATGATTCACTTTTTGTTCTTCAGAATTGTTCCTCTTTTCGAATGGGTTATTCCATTTTATTGTATATTTGTTATTATGAATTTCTGTTTTGTTTGTTTTTGGCAGCTGGCCGGTAAGGGAATCGGAACCCTTGACCTTAGTGTTACCAAAACTTTCTGGTTTTTTAATTAATTAATTAATTTTTGGCAGCTGGCAATGTGAATTTTTGCTTTCAAATCTCTGCTTTCATCTTCTTCAAATCACTCTTCCTACTACCAGCTTCAAAATTCTTCCTGTTCCCTCTGTGACATAGATGTTGGGATTAATATTTGTAAAACAAATTTTAAAAACAAACTTATGATGGCGCCAAATTAATAAGAAGACTCAGGGCACATTGTGGGCTATGATTCATTAAAAGATGTGCCAGGATATCAATCCCTTTCAGACACTGGGACATCTGAGACAGTCCTCAGGTGATCTTCAGGCTAGTTGGCAGCTAATCTGGGTCCAGCAGTATTAGCACCCATCAAGTAGAAAGTTTGCTTCATTGTGATTTTTCAGTCAGAGTTGTGTAAACTGAACTAGTTGAGGTGTTTATGGTGTTGGCTATTGTTTCTCCTGTTAATCATCAGTCCTCTTCAATTAGGGCATGAACGAAATTAATTTTTTCCTTGCAAATTGATGTGGATGGTCTGCTACTGTGGGCTTCATCTTCAACATCATCTTATCCCTTCTTAAAATGAGTTATCTAGGGTTGGCCCGTGGCTTACTCGGGAGAGTGCAGTGCTGACGGCACCAAGGCCACGGGTTCGGATCCCTATATAGGGATGGCCGGTTAGCTCACTTGGGAGAGTGTGGTGCTGACAACACCAAGTCAAGGGTTAAGATCCCCTTACCGGTCATCTTTAAAAAAAAAAAAATGAGTTATCTATTTGTAACCTACTGATTTCTTTGGGTCACAGACCTCATAAACTTTTTGAAAAGCATCAGTGATTTCACCATTCTTCCACCTGAGCTTCACCATCAGCTTGATGTTTGTTCTTGCTTCGATTTTACCAGAATTCATGTTGCTCTGATAGGCGCTCTTTTCAAACTAATATCCTTCTTAGTGTCTCAAACTAGATTCCGTTCAGACATGTTATTGCACATTAGTGCGAGTTTATTTTGGTACCAAAAAATTTTGAAATCCACGCAAAATTTTTTTTTTCCTTTTTGTCTTTTTTACTGACCGGTAACGGGATCACAACCCTTGGTGTTGCGCCCATACCGGGTACCGGCAATGGGATCACAACCCTCGGTGTTGCACCCGCACCATGCTCAGCCAGTGAGCGGGAACTGGTCTCCACATGGGATCCGAACCCTCAGTGGGAGCGCCGCCGCACTCCCAAGCGGTGCACTCTCCAGTACGCCACCAGGCCAGCCCAAAATTTTTTCATAATACACATTTTCCATGAGCTTTTTGAAGACCCCCTTGTATATTTCAAAATTGCCACAAAAAATTATAAGTATGTGATATGATGGATTTGATAATTAGCCTGATTTTAATCATTCCACAATGATTTAATGATTTTAATCATTCCACAATATATCAAAACATCACATTGTACCCCATAAATATATACAATTACTATTTGTCAATTAAAAATAAATTTTTTAAAAAAAGCCTTGTGATTTAGACAAACCAAAGAAAGAAAAAAAAATGCTGGTGATATGAGAGATGTTAAGAAATTGGGGGATTTGAGTTAAAGAAGAGAACACCATGGGAAAATGATAAACGTCTTAAAGTATTAGAAAGTTATCTACCGAAGACTTGTTAAGTCTGCTGCTCCAAATGGCGGAATGGGGACAGATGAGTTGAATTTTGATACATGAGATATGCTCAAGGACAAGATATATGTACTTATGTTGGGATTCCTGAAAAAGGTATTCCCATATTGGGAGGGAGGTTCTACTACATACCCTGTGAGCTTTCCCACAATTCCAGGTTCTGTAATCTGTGGTTCTATTTGACATTTGGATTTCATTTAGTTTGATATGTTCAGTAATCACAAAAACTTTTATTAATGTCCTTAAATTTTTTTTTTTTTTTTCTTAAAAGATGGCCAGTGAGGGGATCTTAACCCTTGACTTGGTGTTGGCAGCACCACGCTCAGTCAGTGAGCAAAGCGGCCATCCCTATATGGGATCTGAACCCATGGCCTTGGTGTTATCAGCACCACACTCTTCCGAGTGAGCCACGGGCCGGCCCCAGTGTCCTTAAAATTTTTAAAGGCATGTCTGACTTTACTTCCAGTGTAACTTACATATCTTCCTGAGGAGTCCTTCCTTTTCTCTGTATTATATTTGAGGATTGAAGTTGATTTTCTCTATTTTGTCAGTTCACAATCTCTTTCAACAAGATTTTTTCCTTACAACAACTTTCTTCTTCACTAATGAAAAACAGAAATCAAGTAGTGTCCTGTGCACAGTTGCTATATTATAGAGTCTTCATCACACTCTGCCAAAACTTATATAATATAGGTCTTGAGTTACATGAAATGTGGGGTGGAAGAGAGTTATTGTATTTTATTTTGTATTGTAACATAATTGATTGTATGTGTCTATGAGGTACAGAGTTGAATATCATTACCTGTGTGCAATATGTGATGCTCAAATCAGGATAATTAGTATATTCAACATTACACAATGCAATCATTTTTCATGGTCCTTTACCAATTTGGAAGAAGGTTATTTTAGATAGGAATTTCTGTTATTCCCCAAGAATTCTCTGTGAGAAATTTTCTCATGAGAAAAACATTCAGGAAGAGAGAAATATACATTCTGTGGGTAACATAGGCTTCTTGCCAAGAAAAAAGATAGAACTGGGAATCCTCTTATCTGTCCTCTGTGCTTGGTTGGTGGATAGGGCGACAAGAAATCTCTCTTTTTTATTATTATTATTATTTTTTAAAGATGACTGGTAAGGGGATCATAACCCTTGACTTGGTGTTGTCAGCACCACAATCTCCCAAGTGAGCCAACCTGCCATCCTTATATAGGAATCCGAACCCACGGCCTTGGTGTTATCAGCACCACACTCTGCCAAGTGAGCCACAGGCCGACCCGAAATCTCACTTTTACACCATGTGCAAGAAGGTAGTGAATAAAGTAAAAGTAAAACTGAGAACAAAGTGGAGGGATTGGGGAATTGAAAGAGAAGGAGAATTTTAACAGCTGTCATGAGTAGGGAACTTTGGAGAGAGGAGAGATATAGAGAAGTCTTGTAGGAAACTTTACTTTCTATTTTTCTGTAAGAGACCCCTGTAGTATACTTATAAGGAAACTTACAATAAAGATCTATATTATTTATCAAAATTAGTGTCATCTGGGCCAGCCCGTGGCTCACTCGGGAGAGTGCGGTGCTGATAACACCAAGGCCCCGGGTTCGGATCCCACATAGGGATGGCCGGTTTGCTCACTGGCTGAGCGTGGTGCTGACTACACCAAGTCAAGGGTTAAGATCCCCTTACCGGTCATCTTTAAAAAAAAAAAAAAAAATTAGTGTCATCATCTTTGAATCAGACCTCCCTCAGAAACATGGCATCCCAGTTGTAGATTATGCAAACTTAATCCAAAAACCATCTCTAGGCCTAGCTGTTCTTATTTCCTGAATATAGGTGATTTATGATATGAGTGAAGTCTGTCGATTTTCCAAAACTAAAAGAATCCTCACTTTGTTTTCCATGGAACTCCAGTAGAGCTATAAGTTGTATAGCTGAAACCAGGTCATATAATCCATACACTTTCTCCATAACTAAGGGCAGAAAAAGGCAATGGTTGTGGTATCTGTCAGTTTTCCCTGTTAACTGAAGTTTGGAAAATATGTGCTCTCAGATACTCACAATCTGGGCTTAGGTAACATTTCTTCTCTGTGTGTTTTATGTTGTTGTTGTTGTTGTAGTCAGCCAATCAGGCTAAAGCAAAAGAAATTGTCCTGGCTACAAATGTGTGAATTCTTTGTAGACATAAAATATAGACATTTTGATAGTTAATATGCATGTATATACACACAATGGGCAGAGTTATAATTTTATCACATGATTATTAGGCACAAATGATAAGAAATGTACACGAAACAATGTCACATGTTTACTTTCAAAATAAAAGTTTGAGGTAAAAAAAATTTTTTTCCCCACTTTTGGAGCATTCAGTATGTGCTGGACATTGTTCTACATTAATATATTATCTCCACAAAAAAGTAGACACTTAAAATAATTCTAGAGATGGGAAATCTGAAACTCAAAGAGATTGAGAATTTCCCACAAGGTCACACATCATTTTTTTTTTTTTTTCCTTTTTGTCTTTTTTCGTGACTGGCAACGGATCGCAACCCTCAGTGTTGCGCCCGTACCGGACCGGGACCGTCCACAGGATCGCAACCCTCGGTGTTGCTCCCGCCCCTCACTCAGCCAGTGAGCAGCCGGTCTGTATGTGGGATCCGAACCCTCGGCGGGAGCGCCACCACGCTTCCCAAGCGGCGCACTATAGCAGTGCGCCACCAGGCCGGCCCACACATCATTTTTATTTCTACTTTTTTTGGTGGCTGGCTGGTACAGGGATCAAAACCCATGACCCTGGTGTTACTAGCACCACACTCTCCCAAGTGAGCTAATTGGCCAGCCGCCAAAGTTTGTTTATTTAATTTGCAGCTGACTGGAAAGGTCACACATTAATATCCCAATAATTTGGGGAGTGGAATGAGAAATAAAAGAAGTCAGAGAGCCAGAAGAGAGGGTTGCCTGAAAAACTCCAGAATCCAGCTACAAAGGTACAGACTCCAAATTATGATGTCCATTAACAGGATTTTCTCTTGTATGCCTTAGCTAGGGATGAAAAGTATAACATTTCAAGCATACAGAGGAATGACACTTTCTATTCCTTCCCCAGCCAAGTAGTTTCAACTAGCAGATTGAGAAATTGTAAAAAAATATCTTAGCGAGGACCGGCCCATGGCTCACTTGGGAGAGTGTGGTGCTGATAACACCAAGGCCACGGGTTCGGATCCCTATATAGGGATGGCGGGTTTGCTCACTTGGGAGAGCGTGGTGCTGACAATACCAAGTTGAGGGTTAAGATCCCCTTACCGGTCATCTTAAAAAAAAAATATATATATATATATATAATCAGCAAACTTTACCCAGGCGGTGGTCAGGACCATTGTGTTTCATTTAAAAAGGAACCGGAAAATGTAATCTAGATAGGTTACTAAAAATACTTTGTCATTAACATATCATTTTTAAAATTAAAAAAAAGGGGGGGTAGCCTTTTAAAAAGCCCAATATCTGAGGCTCTAAAATGCAACAGTCCTCTTCCATTTAACAATTAGTTTTAGGGCCGGCCCGTGGCTCACTCGGGAGAGTGCGGTGCTGATAACACTAAGGCCCCGGGTTCGGATCCCACATAGGGATGGCCGGTTCGCTCACTGGCTGAGCGTGGTGCTGACAACACCAAGTCAAGGGTTAAGATCCCCTTACCGGTCATCTTGAAAAAACTACAACAACAACAACAAAAAAACAATTAGTTTTAAAACAGATAATAAAGTCCCACCCCCCACCTTCTGTCTTAACTCATTTTTCCTCCTTGATGGTCTAAAATGTCGATGGGCTTCCATCGCCATCTAGTGGATAATGTGTAAAAGTGCTCTGGCTTGAGAAGACTCCAGCACCGTCCCCCCACCAACTGTACCCACAGGTCCAGTCCCCCTCAAAGCACACACACGGGCCCTGCCCCCCCCAAAACACTACCACCGGCTCAGTGGTGCAGGGGAGGCTCTGAGACTACTAAGAGTGCCCCCAGATGCAGATGGAAGGAAGAGGACCCCGAGCTGGGAGGACTGAAGAGGAATATTATGAGAAGTTGAAAACAGTGAGAAGATGGTGTCATCTCAGAAGATGACAGAGGAAGCAAGGGACAAATGAACCGGCATGGAGCATGGACGGAGGGGAGGGGAAGGAGGTGGTTAGCGGGGTCTGACGCTGGCAGACACGCCAGGAGGGGTGACTCTGCCCCTTAGCTGAATGAGTGCGGGCAAGTTCCCTAACCTTTCTAGCCTTCGTGAGTAATAACCATTGTCAGTAGTGACAGTAACAGCAGGGAGAATCATAAGGCCCGAAAACGACGAACCCATTCCCCTAAGCTGGTTCTGGGGGAGGCTCTTTTAACCCTGTTGTTTCCCTTTTCAACCACTAGAGGAAGTCTGAGAACCAAGGGCAAAATGGCGACTGGATTTCCACTGGGTGCTAGGGCAAGCGGGTGGAAGTTGTTGCTGGCAGGATTTGAGGTCACGGAGCTAACACGGCCATCCTCAGGTGCTGGCAATACACAAGAGAAGTTCAAGTAGCCATGTGTTTGTCCATTTGCCAGATACGACCTCCTGGGCTTGTGCTGGGCTCTCAGGATAAAAGAGAAAGGAGACCCAGTCACATAACACAGGACCTGGGAAAGCACAGGCCAGCCCTGCGCCCATGTACCAGGGCCTAGGGCTCCAGGGGAGGAGAGTGTCCTCGTGCAGCTTGTTCAGGGAAGTGGGCATGGGAAGCTTCTTGGGAACATGGTCTCCTTTGGGGACAGACTGCATCCCTTCCTCCTGGGAGTCACCTCTGCATCTACCTGGGTGTCCCCAACTAAAGTGAGGATACAGGGAAGCTAGGCAAGCCTCCCCTAGAATTATGGGCTATCACTTATTTGCCTACGGAGGCAAATTGGTGGGATGTGGATGCACCATGAATCCATGTGAACCTGTCTTCCCTCTACACTTCCTGCATCTGTCTTGCGTTCCCAACATCAATGGCATCCATTTGTGTCATGAGAAGATGCTGTTCGTAGAGCTCAGACCTCCCAGGGACCCGACAAAATCTGCTGCCCAAAAGCATGCTGAAATGGTGCTGACACTGCTCTTAAAATCACCCAAAGCACTGATTTTTAAAAAGCAGATTCTGTAGACACCTCACAGACCTACTAAAATTGAATATCTGAGGCGGGGAGGGGCCAGGGCATCTGAATTTTAAAACGCAAAACCACCGCAGGTGATGATTCAGGTGATGGGCAAGTGTGGGCATCTCTGCTTGACTTCACGCCTGTGTGCTAGGTTTTCTCCACCTACCCCCAGCCTCTCTCCGCCCCTTTTCCACCCTTCCTGGTAACCCAGAAGCAGGCCCATGTGAAGCAGGCTGCATCATCCAGCCTCCTGCCCTCTGGCTTCCTGTTGGGTTTGGCCAGTGAGAGGCAGGGTCCCAGGACCAGAAGGCAGCAGGGGAGGGAGGGTGGACGTCTATCTCTCCTGCTCCCTGGGTGCTGGGTGGCAGGTGGGCGAGGCCACGGCTCCTGCAGGGTAGTGTCTCTTAGAGCTACTCCCTCTCCTTGTCCCTTCGAACCCAACAGTAGTAATGGCTCCCTGCTGTCACTAGCCTTGTGGTGCCTCACCACCTCTTGGAGATCCCCTGGCCTTGCTCACACCCCTGTCTCTTCCACTCTCTTCAGTGAGACCCCCTCTGGATGCGATCTGCATCCTGCTGGGGACCCTGACCATGCAGCCCTTAATCTCTGTCAAAGTGTATCTACCACTGCCTCCAGCCCTAGGAAAAAGGTTCTGGAATCTGTGTGATGGAACTACAGAGGAAGGTCACCCCACCCACTCTGCAGGGTCAGGGGCAGCTTCCTGGACAGGGTAATTCTGAGCTGAGTCTCACAGGGAAGAGTGTTGGGAAGGGAGGGCAGGCGAGGAGGCAGTATTTATAACAGGCAGAGGATGCAGCAAGCATCACAGACTGCCAGAGTCCAAGAGTCCAGCCTGAGGAGTAGAGGTGAGGGGTGACCAGGACAGCTGAGGAGCAGTGAGACGGGCTCCCGAATGTGACACTAGGAGACTTCCCACATCAGCGGAGGGCAGGTTCTGACAACCCCTCCGGCAGGAAGGATGAAAGTGGAAAATGACTCTCTAAAGGCCACTTTGTGAGGAGGCAGAAGATGCATGGTGGCTTGTGACTGGGCTACCACGCATAAGCCTCAATTTCCTTACCCATAACATTGGAGCCACAATCCCGCCTGTCCCCCTCCCTGGACTCATGGGAAGACTTATAAATGTGAATCTGCTTTGCAAACTATTAAGTGTTGGACCCAAGAGAAAAATGATGACCATTCTTCAGGCACAAGTGACAAATGGGGGTGTCAGCTTTACCAGAAATGAAGGCTTCCTCAGCACCTGGAGCATTCTCCAGTCTCCCTGAGGAATAACCAAGGCTTAGCTGCTCTCCGGACAGACATGCCTGCAGGTGTCTCCACAGCCCCTGTCTCCAGGACGGCTGCTCCTCTGCTCCTAAGCAGAAGCAGAAGATGCCAAAAATCTATTTTCAGGCTCTCTGATTAGGTGATGACAGCTTGGTTTTAGCCAATTAGATAACATTTTCATTCATGTATATCAGGCCCAGAAATGGGGGCATATGTTTTAGGACGACTTCCCCCTTGGGTCTCTGTCTCTTCCACATTTCTGTTTCCACCAGTGCCCTAAGGGCATCATCAGTGCAGGCTCCCAGTCGCCTTCTGTGCTGGGTGCTGGGGTCCAGGTTGAGACACTGGCCCCAAAGAGTTCAAAGTCTAGTGGGGAAAACAGAGATACTGACTACTCCTCTAATATTCCTGAACTCCTCCCCAGTGCCAGGCAATATACTCAGCAACACCCCAGGCTTGGTCCCTGCCCTCATGGAGGTTTCATTCTAGTGTATGAAAACAAACAAGAAAAAACAAATGATCACCACACAATGTTCTAAGACCTACAAATGATGACAAGAAGGGCATCATAGAGGACAATCACACTCAAGCCATGAAAGGATGTCCAGTTGATGGCCTGTGCCCCTCTCTGAGGCACTTGTCACATGAGATCATGAACTCTGCATGGGAAGCTCAGTTTTCCCATCTGGAAAATAGAATAATAATAGTCATTTATTTATCGAGCTGACATGAGGATGAAATGAAGTGATTTGTGGAGATAACTTTGCTCAGTGCCTGGTACATAGAGATGCTCAATAAAAGTCCTTTGCCATGATTAGTGTTGTTATTATTTCTTGGCCAACTTGGCTTCCCTAGAGCCACTGGGCTGGGCAAGGCCTCTACAAAATGCTGGCTTGATGACTGGATCAAAGTGTAGTTGCTGAATGGCTCCCGGCATGGATGGGAGCAGTGAGGTCTCGAACACAGGCCAGGGCAAACCTAGGTTCCATCCCAGTTCCACCTCTCTGGGCCTCTCTAAGTCTCAGTTTTCTTATTGTTAAATAGGATGATAATGGTACCTGTCTCATGCGTATGTTTGGAGGGTTAAATGAGAAGAGTTAGGGAGGCTCTTTATTTTTAATATTTTAATGATGGTCATGATAGTTGCTGCTGGTACCATGTATTTTTTTTTTTAATTGGCTTTGGATGGTGTATTAGTTTCTTAGAGCTGCCATAAAAGATGACTACAGACTTGGTGGCTTAAAACAACAAAAAAGTATCCTCTCATCTATCGGTTCTGGAGATTAGAAATGTTCCATGAGGGTGTTGGCAGGGCCACGTTCCCTCTGGAGGCTCCAGGGGAAGATCCTTTCCTGCCTTGTCCAGCTTCTGGTGGCTGCCAACAACCCTGGTGGCTGTGTCACTTCAATCTCTGCCTCTGTCTTCACATGGCCTTCTCTTCTTCTCTCTTCTCTTCTGTCTCTTAAAATGACATTTGGTTATTAGATTTAGGACTCACCTAAATAATCCAGGATAATCTCATCTCAAGATTCTTAACTTAATTACATCTACAAAGACCCTTTTCCTAAAGATCTGTGCAAAGGATGTGGAAATATCTTTTTGGGGGCCATGATCCAACCCACTCCAGCTGGGGAGGGCAGACACAGAATTTTCCTCTCCATAGGTCCCTCGTGCAGTGCCTGGCTCTCTGGGCATCACCAATACCCACTGAATGAAGTTGGCAACAAAGTGTAAGGAAAAGAGGGGTGATCTAGGGCCTCTGCCCTGAACTGTTGAGTGACCGTGGAAGTGGGATGTCACTTTCCTATCCTGGTCTCAGGCTTCCCGTTATAAAATCAGGAAGTTGGGTGCCATAGCTTCTGGGTAACCTCCTGAAAGCTAGGACTGGATGTGCTTCTAGAAGTAGACCTGGCAGCCTCCAGGTATCAATAACCCAAAAAGCTGGAAATAACCCAGAAAGTTGGGCACCCAGAAAGTCCAACTTCTCTTCTGGCCAGGCCTTGGATTTCCTCAGTGGCAGGAAAAGCACCCCCGCTACAAGATCCTGAAGAGAGGGAAAGGAGTGAGAGTAAAGCCCCAGACACCCTGATGAGGGCTTTATCTCATTTAATTTCCTCAACAACATTTACAAAGACAAGCATTATTCCCACTTTACAGCTGTGCAAACTGAGACTCAGAGATCAAGCCACTCACCAGAAGCCACCCTTCTAGTACCTGTCTGTCTGCTTGTCTTTTTTGGGGGAAAAAATCTGGCTTCTGCCCAGTGATGCTGGTGTGAGGCAGGCATTTTGGTGGCATCTGATGTACGTCTTCCAGCCAGACGTGCTAAAAGCCTCAGTGAGCTGGGTCCTCTCATCTTTCCTCATTCTGCCCTGAGAGCTGATGCCATCACAATGACTTCATTTAACACACAGGTGACTTCAGCTTCAGCAGCTTCAGTAACTTGTAGAAGGCCACAGGTCTGTCTCTTCAACCATGGAGTATTCTGAAGCCACAGAGCGAGTTTACTTGTCTGCTACTGAAATATGGAGGTGCAGGGGTGAGAAAAGAGAAGCAGAAGGGGTGGGAAGGTACTGCTGGCTCTGACACAATGCCATGGAAACCAACCAGTAGTAACCTCGATTTACCTATGTTTATTACAGAATGATTCAACTCAGCAATATAAAATTAGCTAGTCTATCTCAACTGAATCCTTTAATACATACTCCCAGCTCCTCACATATTATTTGGGGTGCCTTCACAGCACCTGTAGCAATGGTGGGTATGGATGCCTCACTGAGGATTAGAACCTGGTGAGAGACCAGAGCCTCTGACCAGAGATTCACCATCCAGCATCAGGAGAACAGAGAAGCACACACCCCTACGAGTGTCTTCAAGCTATTCAATCTCAGGGCCTTTACCCTAAGTGAACCCTAAAGTGTTTGTCCTCAAGCAGATTGGTGCCTGCACTAACTCTGCTGTCCCAACCTGTTGGCCTGTGGGTTGACCTGCCTTATACAGTCAAGTGCTACATAATGAAGTTTTTGTCAATGATGGATGGCATATACGCTGGTGGTCCATATAATGCCATATTATAATGCTGTATTGTCACTGTTCCTTTCCTATGTTTAGATACACAGATACTTACCATTGTGCCTCAGTTGCCTGCATACTCTGTACAGTAACATGCTGTCCAGGTTTGTAGCTTAGGAGCCATATGCTATATATGCCACATAGCCTAGGTGTGCAGTAGGCTATATCACCTAGGTGTGTGTAAGTGCACTCCAGGATGTTCGCACAAGGATGAAATTGCCTAACGATGCATTGCTCAGAATGTACCCCTGTCTTTAAGTGACACATGCTGTATACAAATTTGGCAAACCCTGACATGTTGATCCTGATAATATACACATGTATGTATGGGGAGGAGGAGGTTGTGTTAACGGGAAGGTTTAGATCATCTGAAACTGTTGAGGGGAATTACACTGAAGCTCTGGTACCTCTCGTAGCCTGCACTGGGCTCAGGCAGCTCTCCTGGGCTGGTTCTGACAAAGCCCAGACTGGGGCTCAGAGTCAATTTTCACACGTTCCAGGGGCTCTCAACCTCCACACTTTTGGTATCTTCACCTGGATAATTAATTCTTTGTGTTTGGGGCTATCCTGTGCATTGGAGGTTATTTAGCGGCCTCCCTGATCTCTACTCACTAGATGCCAAGAACATACCATACCACCTGCTTCCACCATTGTAACAACTACACAATGTCCCCAGATGTTGCAAGTGTCCCCTGAGGGCAAAATCATCTCTAATTGAGAACCACCGGTTTGTGTGAATGCTCTATGCTCACCTTCCAGAAATTCACTTTAATCTGGGGAGCATCCCAAGTAGAAGATTTTACAGGTGGAGGTTGAATTCATTTCCTAGGGCTGTCATAACAAAGTACCACAAACCTGGTGACTTAAAACAACAGAAATTTATTCTCTCACAGTTCTGGAAGCTAAAGGTCTGAAATCAAGGTCTCAGCAGGGCCACACTCCCTCTGAAGGTTCTAGGGGAGGATACTTCCACCCCCCTTCTTAGCATCTGGTACTTGCCAGCAATCTTTGGTGTTCCTTGACTTATAGACACATCACTCCAATCTCTGCCTTTGTCTCCCTGTGTGTTTCTGTGTCTCTTCTCTTGCTGTAAGGACAACAAAGTCATATTGGATTAAGGATGTGCCTCACTCCAGTATGACCTCATCTTAACTATTTACATCTGCAACGACTTTATTTCCAAATAATGTCACATTCTGAGGTTCTAAGAAGGACATGAATTTTAGGGGGATAGAGGACACACTGTTTAACTCATTCCAAGACCCTGCAGAGATAATGGGGTCCATCCCTGACTTTGCAGTAGGGAGGGCCTGGAAAATCTGGCTACTTCTCAGCATCAGCCAGAGACAGAGCCAGAATCAGTGCCAGAATTCCTGACACCACATCCAGCCTCCAAGGGCATGAGGAACAGTTGGGACTAAAATTCTGTCCATGAGAGTCCACAGCTAGTCCGCTGCCCAGCTCCCCAGTCCCACCCTCATACCTGCACATCCCAGTCCGAGGGTCCTCACAGGGTATTCTCTGCCTCCCCAGGAATCCCTCACATCTTCCTACTACCAGTCAGATGCGGTCACCAGAGGAGAAGAGTCTTGTTGGTTAATTTTTTTACCCTTCAAAAAAATAAATTCATAAATAGTCCTTGGAAAGCTGTTTACTACCCAGCTTTAATGGCCTGTTTATTACCTTGAGCCTGCATCTGTTAACACGCCCCTCATCATTTTCCCTCATTAACTGTCAATTTCGAAGCCAGTTTTGGCATTAACCATGCCTAGACCTAAATGGCCGTGGACAGTTGATTTTATGACTGTGCCTTGTCTTGGAAATGTGGGGGCTGTCATCAAAGAGGAGGGCTGCTCAGAGGGGTCTCAGCAGCAGGCTGTGGGAACATGGGGATTGCTGGCAGATAGGCAGGGCAGGTGGGGATTTGGAGCCTGAGACACAGGAGTGTGGGGGCTCCAGAGATGGACTGCCCTTCTTTTGGCTGTGGAAGGACTGGAGCATATTTAGAAGGAAGGCAACTTTGTAACTTAGAAGGATTGTGAAGAATCTATGATCTGGTGGAAAAAATTGCACTGACAGGAATGTAGAAAAGAAAATGCCTTTTTGGAAAATAACCATGACTGCTTCATGCACTGCCTCTGAGATTGATCTCAGGCTTCCCATCCCTTTGTCCCCATCTACTCTGTACCCAACCCTTCCAAGGTATAGGAGACACAGAAATGAATGAGAGATGGCCCAGCTCCCAAGATGCTCCTGTATAACAGGGAGAGAGATGCGTGCACAGGTCTTGACATGCCAGTGAGCTCCATGAACTCGGGACCTGGGAGGCCAGAGCAGGGGCCAGGCAGTGAACTTACCAGGGCTGGTTAGAGGGGGCTGGCATGAGCCTGGAAGGATGGGACATTCATCACAGACAGAGATTATAAAGGGCAGCATGTTACCCACTCTAAACAAACACGCAGCATTAGTGTCGTGTTTACAATCCTCTGCAGGCTGAGGATAATGTCCAAACGGCGAGGGAGGTTTGCAGTTCTCAGCCCTTTACCTGGTCCCCAGCTGTCTTCTGCCATCTCTCCCAGTCACCCCCTTGAGATTCAGTCACCCCATCCAGTGGGATAAAGAGCATTCCCCCCAAATTCATGTCCACTGGGAACCTCAAATGTGCCTTATTTGGAAATAGGGTGTTGCTTTGCCTCCCATGGATTTGTCACCACTTTTCCCCTGGGTGATGGAGCTGCCAAAGACTACTCAAAGCCCATCTCTTTTGAGCAGTGAGAAGTCCCAGAAAGGGTTAATATCCCAGGACCCTCAAGCATGAGGCATCCTTCCATTTGGGAAATTAACCACGAATTGGGGTTCTCTTCCTGCATTTATTCTCCAGACCAAGAAGTTACAGGAAGAGACATAGGTGGGGTTTTGCTAAGTACAGTTTAACAAGTTTTTACAATAGAAGCTGGTAACATTCAGTAAAAACAAGTCAGATGACATTCTATTAGACAATTAAGTGATCCATTAACAATGGCTTGATTTAGCAAACATTTCTTCTCTCTCCAGCAGATTTTTAGTAACTTTACATATTAATCAGTAACCAATCTGTCTTTGAGCCAGCAACCTGGCTGTGTTATCAGTCTTTATCTAACCACAGAGACTAAATATCCTGGGGAAATTTTCCTGTTTCTTGCAAGGTTAATATTTGAAACTGCAAGGCTTTGGAAAACCAGGCCCTGTGAAGTACATTTGCTTTATGAATCCTCTACAATAGGGCGTTTGCAGATGTTATTAGTTGAGGTCAAACTGGATTAGGGAGGACCCTAAATTTAATGACTGGTGTCCTTTAAAGAAGAAAAGAGGAGACACAGAGACACACAGGGTGATGGCCATGTGATGACAGAGGCAGAGTTGGAGTGATGCAGCCACAAGCCAAGGAATGCCACAGATTGCTGGGAGCTACCAGGAGCCAGGAGGCAAGGACGGAATTTTCTTAAAGTCTCCAAGAGGTCCTGGCCCTCCCAACTCCTTGACTTCAGACTTCCAGCCTCTAGAACTGTAAGAGAATAAATCTCAGTTGTTTTAAGCCACACAGAGTGTGGGACTTTGTAACGGCAGCTGGGGAAAAGGAATACACACTTCCACCTGGTGGGAATGCCGATTCCTCAGTGTCCTTCCGAACTGTCTTTGCTGTTCAAAGACCTGGCCAAAGAGTTCTGGGTTAAGAGAACAGACCAAACACACACTTCATCTGCATCTCACTGCTGCCATCTGGACTGGCTGTTCCTGGGCCTGGTGCTCAACCTCTGGCCTGGGATCTCCAGAGCAGGTTGTCCAGGTGTCATCACTAAGATCCCACTGTCCAAGTGCTTCTGTGGCCTGGCCTATCCTGGCCTGGCCCGTCCTTGCTCTTGACCATGAGTTGATGAAGCTCCTGCTCTCCCCAGCAGACTCTGGGTTCCAGTGGATACAATCATGTCACCCCCAGGAAGTCTTCTGTTTTGACCTACTCCTGAGCTTGCAAGCAGAAATACACACAGCCACTTGCTGGCACCCATCCCTGCTCACATGGCAGCCCCTCCAGATGCCCATGGGGTGGAGAGGGGGTTGATGTCTCTCCTAGGACCATGCCTACCCTTCCCCTGCTTTTCCTTCCAGGGAGCTCGCAGGGAAGCTGAAATTGACTTGTCCCAGAGACTATGGTCAGCACTCAGCTCAGAGCAAACACATCACCCTTCTTTACACAGCCAGGTTTGTGCTGTTTTTCAAAATTAAGCAGTGTTTTGGGGAGATGCCTACACAGGTGGAAATGCTAACTACAAGTTGATAGAGAATTTTCTGGTGTGGGGAGGGATGGGCACCACTGAGAATTGTTCATGGGACCTCAAAAGTAGCTCTCCTGCAACTCCCGCATGCACACGTGTCACCTGGTTCCAGGTCTGCGCAGGGGCGAGAGATGCTGCACTTGCAACAGACCCCCAGGAAGGCCAGTGCTGCTGGTCTGGGAACAATGCTGAGAACCAAGATTCAGAGTCACTGGTGACATTCAATTTCTCCATCTGGGTAGAAAGTAAATGGATGTGAATTTTCTTACTGTCTTTAAACTCTTTATGCTCTTCAGTACTTATATAATGATACTTTTAAAAGTTTATTGAAAAATAGAATTCAAAGATAATACTAATCTTTCCATGAACTTTTTGAAGTACCCTTGTGCTATACATCATAATTTAAAAAAAAAAGAAAAGAAAAGACCTGCTGAAATGTCACCTTCTCTTAGAAGCCATTCTTACTCCTCTCAGACGATGCAGGTCACATCCTCTCCTGTGTCCCCAGGGCCAACAGGGTTCCAAAAGGGTTACAAACTTCAGCACCTACAGGGACCAGGCAAGTGACATCCTCCTACTGAGGCTGGCAGGGAAGACCCACCCTTGCCAGCTAAAGAGATGACTGATTGTTACCTACAGGAATGGGGGCCCAGGGCCATCAGATCTAGCTTTTCAAGAGAAACTGTATATTCTGATTTTTGTGTAAAAAATGATTTTCTTTTCCAAAGACACCCGCAAGCTGGAAGGGGTCTGTGTCTTGCCAAAGTTCTGACCCCAAATCATAGCTCTGACCTAGATCATGAATGATCTGCTCACATAATCCCTGAGCACATTGTGAGGTCCTCGAAGGTGGGGCTTATCTGTAACCTGGTTGGTCTAGGATCATCACCGTCAACAACAACAGCAACAATAATAGTAACATGCACTCAGACAGCAGTGACTGTGCCGGGCCCAATTCTAAGTGCTTTTACATGAATTAACTCATTTAATCCCCATAAATTGTGTGCCAGACACTGCTACACTCTTTAGGTATTTCTAGCTGACTGAATCCTTGCAAAAATGCTTGAAAGCTGATGTTAGCTCCATTTTACATATGAAAACAGCTGAGTCTCAGAGCAGTTGAGGACTTGCCTTGGTGACTTGTCTTGGTTCACAGCTGGTAGGTGGTAGGCCTGAGCAGGAGTGCCAGCCAGGGACCATGTTCCCACACTGTGCTAGGCTCACTGACACATCTACAGCAGATGTATATTCCTACTCTTATGAGCTTTGTGACCTTAGGAAATGTATACAACCTCTCTCTAGCTTCAGTGTTTGTGTCTGCAAAATGGATATAACAATAGCTCCTGGGCCCGAAAAATGGAATAAGGATTACATTGTATGAAGCAGGCAGTGCACTTAGTGTAGATGCTGGCACAGATTAAGTGGTGGCTAAATTGCAGCAAGTTTCCTTATTTTGGTTGTTTATTTTATGGATGTTAATTTCCATCATGACCTCAGCCTATGATTCCAAAGTGGTCCCTCACATGTATAATCGCTGTCATGGCTGTGTGCTTAGGGATGCATTCTCTCCTATCCACATGTGGGATTTGGGAATCTATATATACCTGGCAAGTGCTGGCTGAATGTTTGTGGAAGGTAGAAAGGAAGATGGGGAGAAGGGGACAAGCAAAGGAGACTAAAAGGAATGGAGGAACTTCAGACTTAGCAGATGTCTCCCAAGGAAGGAGGCAACAGAATGTGATTGAGCTCCCGCGTGTGAGCTGTGGGCTTCCCGGGTGACACAGGTGATCTCATCACATCCTGGGAGGTAGATGTTTTTATAGGAGAGGAAGCTGATGCTCAGTGTTCCCAGCCCACTCCTGTGTCTGTCGTCTCAGCTGGCAGGCTGGCTCAGCTGGGAATTTGCAGAGCTCCTACCATAGTAACCATAACATGCCTCAGTCCTCCAGCCACTTCCTCTTTGCCTCTGGAGGCTTCAGCTCACAGTAGGACCAAGCTACAAAAACAGGATCACTTGGGCTGGGAAAGGACCCCAACCCACCGTTGATGGAACTGCCATTTGTTGGCAGTATGTTTTGCCTGTATGTTAATGCCATTAATTTAATGATTGTTGTAGGAAGCAATAATAAAGTAGAATTTTTATTTTATTGTCCTATTTACAAGACATTTTTGCCTATCTCATGTAATCCACTTAGCAACACTCTGTGTCCTTACCTGACTCTCCTCTTCAGTCTTGTCACCTGCAGCCTGTTGGGTATTTGAGTTGCTACCCCCCTGCCCTGCTCCCTTAAAGTATTCCTCAAGACAGTAGTGATCCATTTCTCTAATCTTTTTATCTTTTTCCTAGCACAAAACTCAGAGACCACCCAAAAGCAAAAGTATCATTCTGTTTATATCTTGAGGAATGGGAGGATCCCTTTTTAATATCAAAATTGTTTCTGTGAGGTTGCTTGCTATTTTTCTAATGGGATTATAGAAATTATTTATGTATCCTGGTTGTCATCCTTTGTTATAATGTTGAAGGTGAAGTTGTATTTACCAATCTTATCTTCAATGATTGTGCTTGTTTAGAAAATACTTCCTTACTTGGAGGACATATGAACATCCTTCTATACTTCTTCTAAAAGTATTAAAGCTCTGCCTTCCATTTACATATTTAATTTATCTGTATCTAGTTTTTCTTATGTGATGGGAGATAAGAATACATTTTCATTTTTTTCTGTGTAGATCACCAGTGGTACTCACTTCTTCTACAGATTAGCTCCTCCTTGCTCAGTGGCCTGTAATGCCACTGCAATCACATATAGGTTACCAAATGTGGTTTGAGCTTGTTTCTGAACTTTTTATTCTGCTCCATGGTCAGTTTCTCTGTGCCAACAACAGCCTGCCATAATCCGAACAGCTCTGTAACACGCGCCAGCATCCTTTGCACAAATCACCTTAACTTTATGCTTCTTAAGGAATGCCTTGGCTATTCTTGGGCCTTTGTTCTTCCATACACATGTTAGAATCAGCTTGTTTAGTTCCTTAAAAAAAATACAGTTGGGATTATTCTTTGAAATTATATTAAGCCAATTTGGAGATATTTGAGATCAACATGTTGAGTCTTCCTAGCCATGAACTGAAAATATTTCTTCATTTGTTCATGATCTTAATGACTTTTCTCTAACATATAATTTTCCCCACAGAGGTCTTCCACATTTAAAAAATAATTATCCTCAGGTGGCTTTTATCTTTTTTTGCTATTACAAATGGCATCATTTTTGAAATTACATTTTCTAAAGACTTGTTGGTAGTATAGAGAAATGCATTTTTTTAATTCCTGACTTTATACCTACTTTGCTGAACTCTCATTAATCTCAATAATTTGTAGATTCTTTTGGATTTCCTATGTAAGCAAGTATACCATCTGTGAATAATGACAGTTTCATTTCTTCTTTTGCAATCATTATATCTTTTACATCTTTTTCTTGCCTTATTGCACTGGCTCGGACACTAGGGCAATAGTAATGTTAGAACACTCTCTTGTCTTATCTAATTTCTAAGGAGAATGTTCTAACTTGTCACCATTAAGACCTTTTCCTTATCAAGAAAGCTCTTTTCCATTTCTGTTTTGGTAAAGCCTTTTTGTTTGTTTAATTGATTGATTATAAACAGGTGTTAAATTTTCCAAATTCTTATTTCAACACATATTGAGGTGGTTTGGTTACTTCAATCTGTTAAAGTAATAAATGTTTATAGATTTTTCCCAATATTAAATAACCTTTGCATTTTGGGGATTAAACTCAGCTTGGTTCTCACGTATTATCTTTTTCATACATTGCCAGATTCAATTTAGTAATTGTAGAGCTAGAGGTGGGATCTGGTGCTCACAGACCCCTTGAGCCTGTTCACAAACCCTTCACATGCAGGTCTATGAGCTAGGTAACTGGCAAAAAGGTCCTTGGAGCCTTGGTTGGAGAAAGAGGAGTCTTTATTCAGCACACACAGTCTAATAGCTAAACAGTACAAAGAGAAACTACAAATCTCAACTGCTACCGGCAAAGTCGAAAGAAAAACTGAGCAGGTGCCAGCAGAGTAAACATGCTCTATTTTTAGACGTGAGCTCTGCCGGCCAGCTCTGCTTCACAAACTGCAGAGCACACAACAACAACAAAATTAAAAAGATACATTGGTGTACATGCACACTAACTCCAACCACACAACTTGTTTAAAAGAATTAAGAATGTGCTGCTTGACCCCCAACCAGACCTGAGCCAAGGGAGCCTGACTAAATTATCCTATTTTCCCCACAATCCACCCCTTCAGGGTCCCTTGCCATACAATCTATGCATTAAAAATAATCTGCGATGTTCCCTTAGCGAGGATAAATGACCCTTTTATTTATACAGCCTATTGTCTGTTCAATATGGCTTAAGGCTTGTCCTTAAGGCTTGTCCTGTAATTCTGTCCTTTAGTCACACATTTGTCCTCGACCAATGTATTGCCAATTTAACATGAGGCCTCCGGTCCTCACCTGCCTCCAAAAGATGAGAACCTTGGCCTGCTCCCTATTCAAAATTGAACATTTCATCTGCCTCCTCAGGAGCAATCAAAAAGTCTTTTAAAATCGGGGGCCTGTGGCTCACTCAGGAGAGTGCGGTGCTGATAACACCAGGGCCACGGGTTCGGATCCCGTATAGGGATGGCCGGTTTGCTCACTGGGTGAGCGTGGTGCTGACACCACCAAGTCAAGGGTTAAGATACCCTTACCGGTCATCTTTTGAAAATAAAATAAAATAAAATAAAAACCATTAAACATACCTTGCTACCTGTTTCCAGACATTTAGCAAAACGCTGTTCAGGGCTCAATTGCTGCCACAAGGCAAACAGAACTGCATTTGGCTGCTGGTCAATTTTCTTCCTATCAACCCCTGCTGCAAGCAAGTCAAGCCACATCTGCTTATGGCTAGTCTTGCTTGGTCCCTCTGGGATAAAATCCCAAGCATTTCTTGGGAGTTTGATCTTAGCCACCTTTCAGACCCTTTTTGCTTGTCTTCTATCCTCTACTTCACCCAAGCTGGCTATCATGGTTGTTACCTCATGTATAGGATGACCAATGTATGGGGTCAGTATGGCCAGCAGTGACACAAAGGACATTGATGGGGCATTCTGCAGCACTACGTCTCTCATGCTGCCTGTAAAATTTTTATTATCTGGGCCACGAGTGTTCACATTAAACATGGACTGCCGCATCCCCAGCTCTCAAATTATTTGAACTAACTCAGCAGACGTTTGCCATTTACTAACAATCTTGGGCAGTTCTCCAGCATTTGCCCACACAGTTCGGGCAGCTGCACTTACCCATTCCATTAAGGAATGATTACCTGGCCCTTGTGCATATCTGCGGCTATTCTGCAGCCACTGACCCAGGGATGGGTGCATGTTGATGGAGATTAATTTTTCCATCTCCTCACCAGAGCATACCACACTATCCACCCCTAGGTCCCATTACCACAACAGCCAAGCAGCCAGGGGCTCCCCCTGTTTCTGCCAGAACTGTCTCCCCAAGTCAACTAACTCAACCTGGGTATATGGGATATAGGTGGTATATTGGGCCACCTGTGCATTGCCCACTGGTTGCCTGCCCAGTCCCATAGGCGGCTTGTGCTTCACTTTCTGATGCACAACAGGTCATACCTGGGGATGCATGGTCTCCCCCAACTCGCCACTGGATTTGTCAACTTCTCTGGTGTGAGAAGCTGGAGTGGCCAGTCACTGCATGTCATCCTCCAGGACATTCATCCGTGCTTCCAACAACTCTTCTTTTTGCTTTGTATCTTCCAGTTACTGTACATCATCCTCAAGGATAATTGTCCATGTTTCCAACAACTCTGCTTTCTTCTTTAGCTCTCAATCAGTTTGCAGCAGAGTGAGCAGCAGCCAGGCTCCAGTCAGCAGAAAAGTGGGCACCACATGCTCAAGGGCAGCCACATTTCTTTCCCCTCTCAAGGGGTTTTCTGCTGTAGTGCCTGGTCTATGCTGACTTGCAGTGCAGTGAACAGCAACCAGATCCCGGTCAACAGGAAAGTGGCAACAGGGCACAACATGTTCAAAAGTAGCCACATTTCCTCCTTCTCCAAGGGCTTCTTGGCTCCTGTACCTGCTCGGAATCCTGCTGACTATGCCAATTGGAGAGCTAGAGCTGGGGTCTGGTGCTCACAGACCCCTCGAGCCTGTTCACAAACTTTTCACATGCAGGTCTATGAGCTAGGTAACTGGCAAAAAGGTCCTTGAAGCCTTGGTTGAAGAAAGAGGAGTCTTTATTCAGCATGCACACATCTAATAGCTGAACAGTACAAAGAGAAACTCAACTGTTACCAGAAAAGTCCAAAGAAAAACTGAGCAGGTGCCAGCAGAGTAAACGTGCTCTATTTTTAGACATGAGCTCCGCCTGCCAGCTCTGCTTCACAAACTGCAGAGCACACAATAGCAACAAAATTAAAAAGATACATCGGCACACATGCACACTAACTCCACCCACACAACTTGTTTACAAAGAATTAAGAATGTGCTGCTTGACCCCAACCAGACCTGAGCCAAGGGAACCTGACTTAATTATCCTATTTTCCCCACAGTAATATTTTATTTAAGATTTTTGCATTCATGTTAACAAATGAGATTAACCTGTAATATTTCTTTCTCATACTATCTCTGACTGATTTTGATATCAAGGTTATATTAACCCTGTAGAATGAGTTAGGCATTTTTTTACTAATCTCTGTAAGATTTTGCACACAAAAAATTCAGTTTTGAAGCAAAAGTGATACTTTGAGGGGAAACCCATAGCCTTAAGTACTATACTAAAATAGAGAGAAGACTGAAAATACATAAACTAAAAAGAATAACAGAATATCCCCAAAGAAAGAAGAAGAAAGATAACAGAAATTAATGAAATAGAAAAAAATGTTACACAAAACACATTAACAAGGCTAAATGTTGTTTCTTTGAAAAGATTAATAAAATAGACAAACTTCTGATTAGACTGATTAAAAAAATACAGGAATATTAGGAATAAAAATGGATAAAAACTATAGCTACAACAAAGATTTAAAAAACAGTATGCCAAAAATCTGAATTCTTAGATGAAACAGTGAAAATTCTAGGAAAACATAGCTTAAAAATTGATTTAAAAAGAATTTTCAAAGCCCTTAATTTCCTATAACCATTTAAAAAATGAGTAAGAGGTTAACTATCTTCCTACAAGAAAAAATAATTACAGGTTTCAGAGATATATACATATTTTAACAGGATCATTCTACTGATCTTTCAAACTCTTTCCACATTGAACAGTCACCTAATCGATACATTCCTCCATCCATCCATGTATTCACTCACACAGCAAATATCCTTGGAAGGTCTGCGAGATGTCAAGTACTGTCCCAAATGGTGGAGAGAGCAGTGAATGAGACAGAGCTCCTGCCTTTAAGGAGCTGACATTCTAGAAGAGGAAATAGACAATTACCAGCAAGTAATGTAATTTCAGATAGTGGGAGAGGCACTATCTCAAAATAAGACAAAAGATGATAACAAGTTGGAGTGGTGGGAAAGAGGAGGGTGAGAAAACAGTGCTAGCATGTGCGGTCAGGAAAAGGCCTTGTGTAGGAGGTGTTGGAAGAAGACCTGCTTGAGGAGAAAAAGGCAGCTGTACAAACATTGGGGTGAGCTTTGCTTTCAGGTGGAGGGAACAGCATGTGCAAAGGCCTTGAGACAAGAATGGAATGATCTAGCTGTGTCAGAGGAAGTTGTCGACCCTCCTCCTAAGTACCCACCCAGTGCAGTCTCCTCCCTAACTCCATTGTCAAGCAGTAAGTTCCCTGCTATCACTTCAATTTAGGTTGAGGGCCAAGCCCAGTTCTCCACTAGCCCATGTTTCCAGGAATCTGATTCTGGTTGTTTGACTCCCCTGTTGGGACCTAGAGCAGGTCTAGAGGAGGGGAGCCTGTACCCTTCCTCTTTGACCATCCCTCAGCTATCTTCCCCTGAAAGTGACCCACCTCTGCCCAAGGGCCTCCTTTCCTCCCTTGGAGCAGAACCGTTTAACCCCTTTCTAATGCTGTCAGATAGAAGTCTGAACTTCCTCAGTCCACCCACCCCCTGCCTCCAATCACTCCTCATCTTCCCCCAGCCCCACCCCTGCTTTCAGCTTTGCCCAGACCCCAATTCCCCAGGTCATTTCCTGATATTTTATCTTAGCACAAGCAGTTTTTTCTCTTGGAAATGTCATCCGCTCCTCCTTTATTCTTAATTGTGTGAGACACCTCTCAAGGTTCATGCACCTCAGCAGGGAGCTTCTTCTTCCACTGTCCTAGTCCCTTGGTCTATATGACAGTCCTGACATTGTGCACTGTCTTGCCTCTGCCTCCCTGTGGGCTTTGTCCTGCTGCCCTGCCTCTCCCCTCAGTCTTGTCTGTCTCCCGTAGCCCATTTCCTGTCTTCTGCATCTCCAGGCTCCTCTATCCTAGTCTCTTCTAATCCCCATGTTCCCATCACAGTTTCCAGCAAGACTATTCATGCCAACAAATGCCTGTAGAGTAAACAACCTGATTAAATCCTTAGGCTGGTGTAAACACTCAGGAATGGTCCATCTTTGAGCTAGGAGTCATCACAACTTTCAGGCAAAGTCACAGAAAATGCAGCTCTTTCCCAGAATTTTCTCTTTTCTTTTCTTCACAGCTGGCCTCTCTGGGGATCCAAACCCTTGACCCTGGTGTTATGAGCATGGCGCTCTAACCAACTGAGCACTGAGCTAACTGGCCAGCCCTTCGCAGCGTTTTTAACATGTATTTATCATGAGCATGGCATTGTCCTAATCTACACCTAATATGTGGTTTATTCAGTGTGAGCAGCATGCCTGAGTGGAGTGCTTACTACCTGCCAAGTGCTCCACCTGGAATACAGTCAGCCCTCCTGGTTGAATGGGTTGAATGGATTAATGAATAAACACTCCAGAAAGCACTTTACACAGACGATCACCTTTAATCTTTGAAGCAACAAACTAAGAGATAGGTTCCTCTATCAAATCCCATTTTACAGTTTAAGAAACATTAAGGCTTTAAGAGATTAAATGATTTACCCAAAGTTCACAAAGCTAATAAGTAATGGGGCTGGGATTCAAACCCACATTGTCTTGTTTCATGATCTGACACTGCACTGTCCTGTGTGGTGGCCACTAGGCACGGGGGGCTGGCAAAGACTTGAAACATGGCTGGCCCAAATTAAGATGTCTCATAAAGGTAAAATATACCCAGATTTCAAAGATTTAGTATGCGGTATGCATAAAACAAATGTACTTCAAAGGGCCTGGTTTTGCAAAGCCTTGCAGTTTCAAATATTGACATTGCAAAGGACAGGAAATTTTCCCCAGGCTATAGTGTCTGTTGTAAGATAAGTAATTGTGTAACACAGCAAGGTTGCTGGCTCAAAGACAGGTAACTGATTGATTTGTAAAGATACTGGGAAATTGCTGTAAGAAGAGAATGTTTGCTAAAATCAAGCTTTTGTTAGTGGATCGACTTAATTGCATTATAGAATGTCACCTTGCTTGTCTTACTGAATTTTACCAGCTTCTATTGTTAAAATTATTAAACTATACTTAGCAAAAACCCCACCTATGTTCTCTTCCTGTAACTTCCTGGTCTGGAGAATAAATGCGGGAAGAGAACCCCAATTCATGGTTAATTTCCCAGATGGAAGGAATGTGTCTATCTTGAGGGTTCTTGGAGATTAACCCGTTTTGGGGGCTTCTCACTGCTCAGAAGAGATGGGTTTTGAGTAATCTTTGGTGGTGCCGTCACCCAGGGGAAAAGGGGTAACAAATCTGTGGGAGGCAAAGCAACAATTTAGTATGAAAATTAGAACGGAAAATATCTCACTAATGATTTTTTTTTTTTTGGCATGTGGCCACTACAGGGAACTGAACCCTTGACCTTGGTGTTGAAAGGCTGCACTCTAACCAAATGAGCTAACCAGCCAGCCTCAGTGATGATTGTTATATTGAGTATATGTCAGCATCTGACATGACAATAATTTGGCTGTACTGGGTTAAATAAAATACATTATCAAAATTCATCTCACTCATTTTTTACTGTTTTAATGTAATTTAGAAACATCAAATTTGCTTTGTGCCTTGCATTATATTTCTGTTGGACAGTGCTCATATAAGCTCTGGAACAGAATCTCCCCCACAGCCGTCAGAAGGAACTCAACCAGCTGACACCTTGATCTCAGATTTCCAGCCTCCCTCCATAACTGTAAGATGATACACTTCTGTTGTTTAAGCCCCCCAGTCTGTGGTACTTTGTTATAGCAGCCTTAGGAAACTCATACACCCACCATTGGTGTAACGACCCCTTCATTCACGAGCTGCAAAACCTAAAGGCAAGGCCCCAGTCTGGGAGGCAGAGCCTTGGGGACATGACCTCAATCTACCACCTAGTAGCTGCTGGAGCTTAGAAAGTCTCTCCCTCTCCAGCCTCGGTTTCCCCATATGTCAACAGAGGGGAGTGATACTGGTTGTCTCTTTGGAACTCCTGAGAAGGGGGGCTTTCACATTAAATGGTGGTGGCCCAGGCAAGAGACCAATATCACCTTGCCCAGCTCTGTCATCCCTTAACAGGGACCCCTCACCTGAGTTTCACATGGCTGGGTGGGACCGTTATTTTATTCCATTTCTTACTCAAGGGTAGCTGGTTGATGGAGTTTGGATGTGTTGTCCCCTCCAAAACTCATGTGGAATTTTGATCCCCAATGTGGCAGTGTTGGAAACTGATTGCGCCATGGGGGTGGATCCCTCATGAATAGATTAATGCTCTCCCTGAGGGATGAGGGATAAATGAGTGAGTTCTCGCTCTATTAGTTCCCACGAGAGCTTGTTGTTTAAAAGACCCTGGCACCTTCTCTCTCTCTCTTGCTTCCTCTTGCCATGTGATCTGCTTGTACCCACCGGCTGCCTTTCCGCCATGAGTAGAAGCAGCCTGAGGCCCATGCCAGATGCAGCTGTCCCAGAATTTTAAGCCAAATAAACCTCTTTTCCTTATAAATTACCCAGTCTCAGGTATATCTGTTATAGCAACACAAATGGACTAAAACACTGGTATGCAGCAGAACAAGACAACATGAGTCAGTTACCCAGAATGTTCAGGCACTGCCTGAGGAGGAAAGGGTTTGCTTACCTTTCTGAGACCCACTGTGTGCCAACAGACGGGCCTCACCTGTAACTTCTCACCTGTCCCATTGGTCTGAAACATCAGCTGTCTGATCTCTCCACCTCTACTGTGGCAATGATCTCTCCTTCCACTCAGTTTCTTGGCTCTGCAATTGTTGCTCTCTGGGGGCCCCAGTTGCCTTCCCATGGCCACTGTCCTCAGCAAGGGCAGAAGATTAAAGGGAAAAGTACACCGTGGAGCCAAACTGTCTGAGTCTGAATCCTGGCTTTGCCCCTAACCAGCTCTGTGACCTTGGGCAACTTCCTTTCCCTCTCTCTGTCTCAGGTTTCTCATGAGTAAAATGGAGATAATGATAACTCGGTCCTAGGCTTCTTGCTGGAAGATTAGATGGGATCTGGCACATAATAATTACCCAGTAAATGTCAGCTATTTGTGTTAGCACTTTACTTATCAGCTTATCTTATTTCTCCCACTTGTCATTGAGAGGATTTTGGAAAGGAAATAGAAATTTAAGTTTTAAAAGGCTAAATATACCCTGAATTAGAATTAGAAGCTTGAGTAGAAAATAAATTTAAAAAAAGAAAAAGAAAAAAATACAAGCATCTGTACGACCTCATAATATATCTTATCTTTAAAAGTTAATTGTATTTCTTAACTCTCTTAACTGTAATCCACTGAAAAGGCCTAGAATCAATATTCAACCAGTATAAATGAGCATCCCCAGCCTCTAGATTATGGTCTCTAAGTACTATTTCTCACTTAAAGAAACCAAGTCTAGGCAGGCAATGAATGAGATGATTCTGGAACATCTTGTCATATAAGAAAGCAAGGCAATTATGAAAGACTACTGGGGCCATGTCAACTCAGGTCTCAGGAGCCAGTTTGAAAGCCTCCTGCTCACCAAAGATGGGGAAATGTGAATATCAATAGAGTAGTAACTGCAGCATATTGAAACACATCAAATAAATTTAAATGTATGAATTCATGACACTCAGAAGAAAAAAAAAGAACTTCTTGGGTCATTCCTTGGAGGATACTAGAGAACTAATTTATTAGTTTGAAATCTGCTAAATAAAAGGGGGAAAACATAAATATACATTGTTAAGGGGAATGCAAAATGGTACAGTCACTTTGAAAATAATATTTGGCAGTTTCTTATAAAGTTAAACATACTTTTAACATATGACCAGCGATCTCACTCCTGGATTACCCCCCAAAAATTTACCCAAGAGAAATGAAAACACCTATCTGTCTTAGTCCATTTTGTGTTGCTATAACAGAATTACCTGACACTGGGTAATTTATAAGGAAAAGAGGTTTATTTGGCTTATGATTCTGGGACGGCTATGTCTGGCACGAGCCTAAGGCTGCTTCTACTCATGGCAGAAAGTGGCAGGCAGCCGGCAGGTAAAAGCAGATCACATGGTGAGAGGAAGCTAGAGAGAGAGAGAAGGTGCCAGGGTCTTTTTAAGCAAGGAGCTCTCACAGGAACTAATAGAGCAAGAACTCACTCACTATCCCCCCTCCCCCAGGGAGAGCATTAATCCATTCATAAGGGATCCGCCCTCATGACTCAATCAGTTTCCAACTCTGCCACATTGGAGACCAAATTTCCACATGAGTTTTGGAAGGGACAACACATCCAAACTCCATCACTATCTATACAAATGCTTGTCCCTGCATGTTCATAGCATTATTTATAATAGCCCCAAACAGAAAACAACCCAAATGTCCATCATTTAGTGAATAGATAAACTGTAGAATATTTATACAATGGAATACTACTCAGCAATAAAAATGAAAAAATTACTAATACATGGAATAACATGGGTAAATCTCAAAAGCATGCTAAATAAGAGAAAGCATACAAAAGGCTACCTCTTTTATGATTTCATTTATATGGCATTCTAGAAAAAGGAAAAAAATTCTTTGTGATCTTGGATTACACAATGGTTTCTTAGCTATGACGCCAAAAGCACAAGTGACAACAGAAAAAAATAGAGAATTTGGACTTCATCAAAATTAAAAATTTTGTGCTCCAATAGACACTATCAAAAGAGTAAAAAGAACCCACAGAATGAGAGAAATGTTTACAAATCATGTGTCTCATAAGAGACTTGTGCCCAGAATATATAAAGAATTCTTAGAATTTATAAAAATACAAACACCACAATTTAAAAATGGGAAAGGATTTGAATAGATATTTCTCCAAAGAAGACCTGCAAATGGCCAAGAGGCACATGAAAACATGCTCACCATCACTAGTCACTAGGAACATGCAAATCAAAACTATAATAACACAGCAATCAAAACTACCATTTCATACCACTATGATGACTAAAATTAAAAAGACCATTAACAAGTGTTAGTAAGGAGATGGAGAAATTAGAACATTCAGACATTGCTAGAGAATGTAAAATGGTGCATCCACTTTAGAAACAGCCTGGCAGCTCCTTAAATGGTTAAATATAGGTTACCATATGACTCAGCAATCCCACTCCTAGGTATACATGCAAGAGAAATGAAAATACATGTCCACAAAAAAACCTGTTCATAGGGCCAGCCCGTGGCTCACTTGGGAGAGAGTGGTGCTGGGTTCGGACCCCTATATAGGGATGGCCGGTTAGCTCACTTGGGAGAGCGTGGTGTTGACAACACCAAGTCAAGGGTTAAGATCCCCTTACCGGTCATCTTTAAAAAAAAAAAAAAAACCTGTTCATAAATGTTCATAGCAGCATCACTCATAATAGACAAAAGATGTAAACAATCCAAATGTCCATCAACTGACAAATAGACAAATGTGGTATATCCATACAATGGAATATTATTCAGCCATAAAAAAGGAATAAAGTACCAACACATGGTACAACACAGATGAACTTAGAAAACATTATGCTAAGTGAAAGACAGCAGACACAAAAGGTCACATATCATAGGATTCCATTCAAATAAAATATCCAGAATAGGAAAATCCACAGAAACAGGATATAGATTAGCATTTTCCCAAGGATGGAGGGAAGGGGAATGGGGAGTAATTATTAACAGGTACAGTATTTCTTTATGAGATGATAAAAATGTTCTAAAATCATACAGGGGTTGTCTTAGTCTGTTCAAGCTGCTATAACAAAATACTTTCGACTGGGTAATTTATAAATAATGGAAATTTATTTCTCACAGTTCTGGAGGTTGGGAAGTCCAAGATCAAGGTGCCAGCAGCTTTGGTGTCTGGTGAGGGCTGCTCTCTGCTTCACAGATCGTGACTCTTGTTGTGTCCTCACATGGCAGAAAGGATGGAAGGGCCAAGCAGGCTCCCTCAAGCCCTTGTGCAAGTCTTATAGAAGGACGTCATGGCAGAGTCCTCATACATAATCACCTCCCAAAGACCCCACTTCTTAATACTGTTGCATTCGGGATTACGTTTCAACATCAATTTCAGAGGAATGCAAACAGTCAAACCATAGCAGAAGTGTGAACCATCTCATGAATATGCTAAAACCCAATGAACTATGCACCCTAAAAGGGTAAACTTTAAGGGTTTGTGAGTTATATTTCAGTGAAGCTATCTTTTTAAAAAAAAATATGCCCAGTGATATCATAAAAATGTGACCTTGAATAAATCCCTTAAGCTTTCTGTACCTCAGTTTCCTTACCTATAAATTAGGGTAATAATATCAATATCTACCTACCTCTGAGGGTTACTGTGAGGATTAAGTGAGAAAAGAAATGCCTTTGGCAAATGCCTCCTTCCTTGTATGTGTCTACTCGATGGCAGCTGTCTAACATCATGGTTGGTATCAGATCTCCTGGCACTGTGCGGGGGATCAAGACCAGATGAGGATAAAGGTATGAGGAAGACCAGTCCTTCCCTGGAGGATATCATAGGAGCAGGACAGAAAAATACTGGCTAGTGAGCAAGAAATACCATGTGATGCCTGCTATAGTCAAGATGGGAGCCTCAGAGCTCAGTGAAAGTTGCTTGAGCAAACTGACCATATGTGCCATGTGCCCAGCAGGGCAGGTGGGTCAGGAAAAGCAACGATGTAGTGTATTTCTTATAATCAAAGATGCCAGCCATCATAAGACACACACTATTTTATGTATACAAAGATCAATAAACACACTGCTGATTTAATTATGACCCACCATCAAGAGTAAATCAACCCCCCATGTCAGAGACATTCAAATGTGAACAGCAGTGCATTAATGAAACACAACATGTGTCAAGCTCTTGATCTGGGCTGACCCTTCTCACTCTACAACAATTCCGGGAGATGCGCAGTCCTTATGGTCAACCCAAGCTAATATCCATGAAGCTCCCAATAGTTAGTGACTTCTAACTCCGACCTTGAACTCTGAACTCACTCTAGACCTAGCCTAATCCCTGAGTCTAACCTGCGACCCTACCCCTAAAAGCAGGTCTATCCTTAACCCGGGCACCAACACCACTATCAGTTGTCACTCTACCCTGGCTCTAGCAGATATGTTTTTATTCACATTTTAAAGACAAACATAGTGAGCCTGAGTTGGACTTGAGAGGATTTATCCACAGTCCTGAAGTTTAAAGAGGCAGAGCTGGGATCCAAACCTTAATCTGTCTCTGAAGTCTGTGCAGACTTCCTGCACTCCAGGAACCTGAGTCTGTGAAAGAGCTAGAAAAACAAACAGCTACCCAGGCTATGGGTCAGCACCAGATGGAGGTCAGGCCCTGCTCAGCCTCCAGGGAGGGAGTAACTGATTCACACCTGAAGGCGCTTCCTTCAGGCAACAGAGCATGATGCCTGCACTGTGCAGGTGCCCCAGGATGCTTGTTACTCACACAAAGTATGTTGGAGCCAGGGCCAGAGAGCCAAGTTACTCAACAGGGAGTGAGGGAGACCCCCCAGCAGGACCTTCCTCAGAGAGGTGCAGGGCAACTTGCCGAGCAGATCTGGGAGGGGTTCAGGATAACTTCCCCCGAAAGGAGGCTGCAGCCCTGTCCCCATTTCACATCCCCCACTGTCCCCCTCTGGCCCTCATCATTATGTCAGCCCTGGAGGCCGGTGCTCAGCAACTTCTCATAAAGCTCCTCTGCAGAGAGCTGCCCATGTCCAAAGGCACAAGTGGTGTTGCTCAAGTTCCAGCACATTCTTCCAGTGCCGGAAGTGGCCTTGCTGGGGGCTGATTCCCAGCTGTGTGCAGTGGCCTGGTTAGCTGTTTGCCTACTCTACTGGCCCTCCTAGTCCAGGTGACCACACCAGTGCTGCCACAGCCTCTTCTAGTGAGGACAGAGCTAATAGGATTTGGCTACATCCCATGCCTGTGGTCAGCCCTACTTCTAAATGCTCCACCTTGTCACAAGCACTGCAAAGGGGAGGAGTGGTTGCAATGAATCCCAAATAGTGCATTGCCTGGGGCAGCTTGCAAAGTGCTGCTGGAACTCCTATCTCAACCAGTCTTGCAGCACTGCTGGAAATTAGAACGTTCTAGCTACACACACAGCTGGGCACCCATCAGATTCAAATCCTGGTATCATCTGCTTAACCTCTGCTGTAGCACTTGCTAAGCAGCAGGCTGAGATTGAACATGAGCATCTGTGCATTCACACTCCACTGAGCTCCTTCACTCCTGTGTAAAGAGATCTTTAAGCTTATGCAGCCATAGAATAGTTTTTGTCATACATCATTTTTGTGTGCACATAAAGAAAAATACAAGCAAACATAAATTGTTTTTCCCTAAGTTTGACTTTTGTAAATCAGGCTCATGTTTTTCCATGTAGCATCATCTTCTGAGCCATCATTCTTGCTAAGTGACTTACAATGAGCTCCTTCAGTGCTCACACAACCTATGTGGACAAGACTACCATTAACTCCATTTATAGGTGCAAAAACTGAGGATCAGGGAGGTTAGAAAATTTACCCAAACTAACACAGACAAGAGTCTTGCTGACTCAAAAGCCCTTGCTGGAGAGTTCCATTCTACTGCATCTCTTCCTTGCCCAGCTATGTGTTGAGTGAAAAGAATACAGGCATTGGGGTCAGGCAGCTTTGGGTTTGCATCCTACTTCTGCTACTTCCTTGTACTCTGAGCGATCACTTAATCTCCCAGGGCCTTATTTCTTCATGTGCAAATGGCAATAATAATACAAGACAAAAGGACTTTATACTAAAGAAAACCAAATATTATTAAGGTCCCCTTTCTTTTTGCTCTTCTTCCCTTGAAGAGGACTTGGGTTACTTTTCTGAATCAAATTGAGTATGTATACAATGACTTAAGTCTTAGAAGTGTTAGGGCCTTGGAAAATGATGAGCCTGAACATCAGGCGTGCTCCTCCAGGCCACCATTTGGTGACTAACCAACATGGGAATGTAGGTGTCTGGCTGCCCTTCCTGTCCAGGACAGAATGGCTTGCACTGGTTGAATTCCTTCTGTGTTCTGGGGTCATGCACCTATGAACGATAACACAGGTGCATACCCTGAAAGCAGTTCTAACAAGCAATCTTACAAGAATGACTCTGAGACCCAGAGAGCCTGGTAACCTGCCCTGGTCACCCAAATTGCACAGCGTGAATGGGGTGAAGTCAGAATCTGAGCTCAGGTCCTCCTGAGTGTGATTGTTGGTCCAAAATCTCATGACATCAAATTTACATCCCCCAAGAATGTCAGAAAAACACGAGGCAGGCTTATTAGAAAAAGCTATAGCAGGATATATGTGTGTGTATCTAAATATATAAATCAAACTTGATATCTATGTTTCAGTGATGAGTCTATGTGACTGCCAATGACTTGGACACTTGAGCTCTGTCCATTGCAACACTTTGAACTATGACAATCATTCCCTCTCCCTGTTCACTGCATCAAACAGCCAAGGTCACCTGTTTTATTTTTTCCTTAGTGGTAGCTTGAAGACCCTTTTGAGCATAAGCTCTTTTTTCACGTTCACCATTTTTCCCCAGCACGTACCACAGTGCATGATGCACAGAAGAAAAACAATAAATATCTGTTGAATGAATGCACTGTGTCTATGGACTTGAAAGATCAAAATACTAATTTCATGCTGGAAAATAGCAATGCCTTTGTTATTATTTAACTCCTTAAACTACTACTGGCAGTTCTGTTTGGTAAACATCTACTGAGGACCTACCTACAATGTGTCAGGCATTGTTAGGTACCAAGGGACAAAGATGATTATAATTATGATTATGATTATACTCATACACACACTTATTTCTTAAGAACTGAGGGGTGCACAAGGCAAAGATCGGGATCCCCACTGCAGAGATGAGAAGTCACCCATCCAAGGGACAGCGTTTGGGACTTAGAACCAATATTAATATTTTAAACCTATAATTTGTCCACTCAGGATCCTTCCTGCCTCCCCACACCCCCAGCAGCTGTCCAGGAACCCAGGGGAGCAAGTCATTAGCAAGTGGGGCTCATTCCCAAGGATGCTGTTTGCTTGTAATGAGGTGTTAGCTGGGGAAATGAGGGCTGGGCAAGTGGGTCTCTTATCCCAAGTTATTTGTTTGACCATGGTGCTATTTCCCTCTAACAAGGCCTGTGCAGAGAAGGAAATGAGTTTCTTATTTCAGAGATACTTTTTAGATTTGGATGCATATTCAATTTTAACTCCACAAGTAAAACATGAATGTGCAATGGTAACACATTAGATATAAGACTCAAGTCCCCTGTAACTATCAGCCCTGATTCCAGCCTCCCCCACTTCCACCCAGGGTGATCGGTACTGTTAATTCGGTATATATCCTTCCTGATCTTTCCTTCTTGCTTTCACATTTATTTCTCAAACACGAGGCAGCACTTGCTGTGTGCCAGATATTGTTCTGCCTTCCAAATTTTAACTCATTTATATTTATGAATCCATATGTCATGTATATGTGAATATATATATATGCACATACATACACACAGACACATAATCATATTAAGCTCGAATTCTACAACTTGCCCTTGTCTTAGAGATCTTTCCATATCATTACACACAAGATTGCCTTTTCTCTTCAATGGCTGGATGGTTATCCAGTATATGAGTGTGCCCTAGTTTATTCAGTTAGTACCCTATTGATGAACATTTAGGCTGTTTAAATTTTTTATTTTATTTCAAACCATGTTGCATGAATATCCTTCCACAGATCTTGTGTATAGTAGGAGTTGGAGGGATTTCCAGGGTAGATTGACTTAGAGGGTCTTAAATCTTAACCCTTAGTAGGTTACTGTACAAATAATAAATGCCGCACCCAAACAGGTTTGGGGCAGAGTTGTTAAACCAGTCATCAGCGGGTGATAGGCAGAAGAGAGGGAAGGTATGGGTTAAGTCCCACCTGATAACTGGCCCCTTCATGACCAGTTTTCTGGGAAGACAAAGATAGGCAAGGACTGACCTCCACCTTGGGAGGGAAGCTCAGCTTTTCCAGAGGACCCCACCCTTCCAGCAGATGGTCCCTCAGCCACTAGTCTCGCCACAATGGAAGCCACCTGGTTCTTAGCAAGGCAGAGTTGGAGTGGCTTGTTTTTGGAAGGAGGCCAGTCCTGGGGTGGGCCAGGCTGCATTACGAGGGGGTCTAGTGGATGGGAGCCCCAGGGCTCCCAGGAGGACCAGTGAGGAATGATGGTGCTATGACTCCAGCTCTGAGACCTTGAAAAAGTCATTGGACTTCTCTGACCCTCGGTTTCCTCATCAGTAAAGCTGAGCTCCCTGTCCTGCAGCCCTCATTGCTCTAATCTGAGAATCAAATGGAAGAGTGGTGAACTGCAATTCCAAAGTGAAGCATCATTTTCCCCAGAGATTCCCTGGGATGGGATCTGAGCCTTTTGATATGCAGCAAGCAGAGCCCAGTGTCTATGCTGCTGCAGACATGAGGGTTTCTCTGTCCTTGATGATGAACTTCTTTCAACTGTGTGGGAGAGCGGGGTTGGATGGAAACCTTAGTGGAAAAATAATTTACTCAGGATTTTACACCTGTAAAAATTACTGCAGCCATTCAAGGAGTGGGTGCCTTGCACCTTATGTACCCAGCTCAGATAGCCCTCACTGCCCTGAACAGTGGTCATACCTCCCATTTTGCAGAGGAGGGGACTGAGACCCAGAGAACTCAAAGGGCTTGCTCCAGCTCACACAGCTCTCAAGTGCGAAGTTGGTCTAGCAGTGAGCCTGGACTTGCAGATAGCACACCACCATGTCACGGGGACACGTCTTGGGTTACTCTCCCAGGCTGCCATTGGCTGTGGGAATTAGAAGCTCTGGAACCATATGGCTGAGCTTTGCTAGTGCCCAATGTTGCTGTTTCACGAAATGGGCTGCCAGGCCCACCACCGGAATCGTTCTCTGGGCTGGGTCAAGCCATGATATGTTTCGATTTGCCTCGTCCACACAGAGGGACAGGGGTCACTAAAAAGGCCCTGTAGATGTGGAGAAGGGCCTACAAACATATATGTCCCTGCTTAGGTCTCTTAAGAGTCTGTCCTTTTCAGCTACCCAAGGCCAGGAGACGAGCACCATGAAGGGTCAGCTGCAGGCAGGCAGTTCTGCTCCTACATGGGGCCTTGGACCAGGTATTGACAATTTGTGTCCTGCAGGCTGCCCCACTGGGAAATGGAGAAGCATCTTCTCCGAACATTGCCACCACTCAAAAAAATTTTTTATTCTTTTTGGCAGCTGGCCAGCACAGAGATTGAACCCGGGACCTTGGTGTTATCAGCACCACACTCCAACCGACTGAGCTAATTGGCCAGCCCCTGGCACTCAGATCAGTGCTGAAGAGAGACAGGTGTCTGAGCTAAGAGGGAATTTGCAGTTTTTCTGATTGTTCCCCCATTTCATAGATTGAAAAAAGAAGACTCCAATGATGATGTAGCCCAGCAGGTCTGGGCTTTCTTTATTCAGGGCCCACTCAGAGGACAATGGGATGCTCCATTTGATGTGTCAGACCTCAGGCTCAAAGGTGACAGCTGGCCTGCCTGTGTACACAGGTATGGCTGAAGAGACACAGGTGTTACCTGCAGGCTGATCCACTACCTAGCCCACACTAGCTGCACAATGACTCCAACCAGCTTCTGGGCTGATGGATGGACAGACCTTCACCCCTTGCTCCTCTTTATCTATTTCAAGAGGGCACCCACTGTGTTTAATTAACACTCTCCTGCTAATGGCCTTTGACCTGGAACTTGAAGAGATCTAGAAGGAGGTAGAGGTGAGATGGGAGAGAGCAAGGTGAAAATGTATTCTTTCCTTAAACGAGGACTTACTCAGCATGCTGATGTGCCAAGGCCTGTGATTAGTTGGTGGGAGACGTGGAGCTGAATTGGATGCTGACTTGGCCATCTCTGTGTAGTCCCGGCTCAGACACCTGACTTTAGGCACACCTGCTCTGAGTGCAGAAAGGTCCCAACAGTTACTTCCCTGTCCTCAGAGAGGGAGAGGCTCCGTCCACACACCCAGATGGGGAAGCCAGTTCTGGACGTGCCGAGTTGGCAGAGGAAGGAACAGGTCCAGTAAAGGCACAGAGATTGAGCGGCACAGAGCAGGAGCTGCCACAGGGCTGGAGTCCTGACAGAAGATGGTGCAAGGGAAGGCAGAAGGAATTTGGTGCCAAGGAATAGAAGGTCTTGCTTGCAGGTTGAAGAATGGGCCATTTCACTTGTTTTACAAGAGTTGGTGTGGTAAAATAGCAAGAGGGTGGCTGTTGGAGTAAACAGACCTGAGTTCAAATCCAGACCTCAGCTGGGAGACCTTGAGCAGGTAACAACCCCTATGTGGTCTTGATATCCTCACTTAAAGGAGACAGTAACAGGGCCCACCTCCCAGGAGCATAAAGAGCATCCACTGAGCACGTAGGGATGGTCCTTTCCTTTTCTGTCCCTTTTGGGCTAGATCTTAAGGATTTTATGCCAAGTCTGTTTGCTCCATTTTCTAGAACAACTAGACTAGTAGTGTGCACTAATGTAGACATGGTCACTGTTAGCCCTTGATGTGAGTTTCCAATGCTTATTTGATCTCATTTAGAACATGAACCAATAAAAAGGCAATTTGTTACTAGGTTAGGAGACTAGGTCAGCCCCAACAGAGATCCAAGGAGCGAGACTTGACAGTGACTCCAGCTTTGTGAGCAAAAAATATTCAGTAAGGAATTTCCCTAAAATATGGAGCGGTATGCATTCGCCACATCTACTCAATATCCATCTTTCATCAGAAGTACTGAAATACCTCTGCCAAGCAGAGGGTTATGAAAAGCAATTCACTCTGCTCTGCTCTATTCCGTTGAAGGACTTGTATGGTGAACAAGTTATTTTAAAAATTATTTCAAGTCAAACATTCACTTGATCACTCTAGTCTAGCTTAACTTGGAAAGCTACTTTCTGAAGGTTTTGAAAAAAAAAGAATGGCCATGGTTTAAATCAGAATGTGGATAGCATTATCCAAAACTTATTTTCCCATCAAGTGGAATGGAGATACTTAAGAATACAAAAAATTCCAGAATTCTAGAGTTTCAGAGAAAGTATTGTCATTAGTTGGGCATGAACATGTCTTAATGTCACCATTTCATTTGCAAATATTGTATTGACCCACCAGGCAGAGTTGAAAATGACTGTATCTACAAACCTTATGAGAGGGGATTAAAATGTTCTTTAGGGACCTGTTAAAAAAAAAATCTGTAAGGTATCATGTAGACAAGAGGGGTTCTTTTTAGTTCAACTGTCCTCCATTTGGCTCATATACTGAATTCCCCAAGCCATTATTACTATGAACAGACTACTTTCCCCATAATACATAAATTACAAACAACCCAACGACATGGGAGATAGACTCATGATTTTAAACCCAAGAAGTTTTGGTCCGCAGAAAGAATTTTACTGCTAAGTGAAACCTAATCCACAGCACTCATCAGGCATAATTCAGTTTTCATCCCTGGGTGTGGGTTGCTACCCAAAACAAGAAAATAAACACAAACTCCAGAAAGAAGGTGACAAGGGAGCTGGTGTTGGGATTGACTGGCCCAGAAATGATCAATTGTGCAAAACAAAGGAGTAAGGGATTGAGGAGGGAGGGAAGAGGGGTGTGTGTGTGTGTGTATGAGAGTGTGTGTAGGGGAGTATATTCCAAAAATCTTGATCCCTTGACTGAGAAATGACAATGAAAGCTCCAACACAAATAAAACTGATTGAAAGTTGAGGTTGGTTCTGAGAATTGTCCTCCTCTTTCTTATCAGGGATAAGCAGGGAAGAACTGGCCCAAATTATCCAGACAGGTTGGATCCGCTTCCTCTGCCACTGTAACTATAGTTGAGTCATCGCTTCAGACCCTGCAGATGGTGGGATTGAGCAGGTGACACAACCTGTGACCTCTGAAAGCGGCTTTTTGCCTCCACTTCCCATTACTCTGCCTGATTCCTTCTGTTTCTGAAGCTTTGGTTTCTGCACATATGCAGTGGGCAAAGGAGTATGTCTGCTTCTTTAAAAAACGGACAGAAATTAAGGGGCTCAAGGAAAGGCTCTTCCAGGAGGTAAGAAAATATTCAAATCTAGGACCTACAGTGATGTCGGAGGAAGTTGGAGTCTCCTTCAGTGATTACTTTGAAGGACAAGACACATCTGGGAATGTGGTTGTTAGTTTCCACATTATGATGTTTAAAAAGTGTCAGCAATGCTACCTGATATAAATTTCACATCCAGATCTTAAGATGATATACCAGCAAATGACCATTTCATCAAATCTTGTTTGAAAAGATGAATACTCTAACGAACCTCCATATTACACACATCTCACTGAGACTAACCTTTCTAGACATGCAATAGTCACCCAGGCGTGGTTAGCTTTTCCTATAATTTTCAGTTTTATTTTATATTATTTCCTTCAAAAAAACAAAAAGAAAGAAAATAAACTTAACCCCCCAAATTATCTTTTGGGTATTAAGTGTTCTTCTTTTACCCAAAATGCATATCTTACCTAGCTAACTTCAATCACAAACACATTTTTTGGGAAAGTTTCTCGAAGTTAAGCAGCTGAAAGCTGCGGAAGTATTTTATTAGCAATTTCATTGCTTTTTCCACGAACTTTAAGACTACAGCTAACAGGAAAAGGCTTACCCTTTCAAAATGCTGAAAGTCTAGACGGGAGTGTAGAGCGCCTAGGAAAGAAAAAATAAAAAGCTCGTGCCTTGTTGATGTCACGAAGTGTGTCTTCTTTTCCAGTTTGATGAGTTGGAATGCGTAGGAAATGTAAGTAAAACGCCTCCTCCTGTCTTTCTCCGAGAGTCTTTAATTAGATTTCGTCCCAGCGAGATCTTTTTATAAAGATCTCAATTTGCTCAGGCGGTCTCTTCCAATTCCTCCAAAACTTCACAAAAGGGGCAGCGTCTCTAGGAAAGTCTGTATATGACAAAACTGACATAGCCGATGAACACGGGGAAGATGGGGAGAGCAGCTGGGGAGGCGAGGTGCCCGCCCCGCCACAGCACGCAGGAAGTCTACGTGTGGCCAGTCTTGCGCTCGGCAACGGGCAGCCCTGTCTCTCCCTCTGTGACCCGCTGTCCAATCCACATTCCAATGCTTATTAATGGGAGACGGATACATTAGCACCAAATGGGTTTATGCGGATTTGTATGTGTTTCAGAAACCCTGGCAGCCCGGAAAGGGTTCTCAACCATGCACTGACTTTACAGCTCCCAGCAACAGGCTTCCACCGTGAAAGATCCCCATGCATGGCTCAGCTATGCCATCTGTGGTGGGCTGGCTGCGGCTCCGGCGGCAGAGCGAGAAGAGCCTGCAGCAGCAGCAGAAGCAGCAGCAGCAGCAGCAGCCCGGGGGCATGCCCGACGGCCAGCCCGCCAGCAGGAAGGACCTGGACGCCATCAAGCTCTTCGTGGGTACAGGATTTCTTTTGGGGGTGATGAAAATGCTCTGGAATTAGATAGTAGTGATGATTGCACCACTTTGTGAATATTCTAAAAACCACCGACTTGTTCATTTTAAAAAGGTGAATGTTAAGATGTGTAAATGATATCTCAATAAAGTTGTTATTTTAAAAGGGGAAAGTGCGAAAAAAAGAAGGGGGATGGGGAAAAAGAAAAAGAAAGGGAAGGTGCAATAGTAGATAAAGTTCCTGTTTTATTCCCCTTTTATTCCTGTTCCGAATTCTTTCCCCTTCCCTGGATCCGTCCACCCACGTTGCCACCCGAGTTGAAGTTCCCGCCCCACTGGTGGGGGGCGTGGCCACGACTTGCTTTGGCCAATGGGATGATTGCAGAGGTGGTGGGCAGTAGATGCTCCAATAAAGCTCGGCTTTATAGAGCTGACTCAGTCAGCAAACTCCAGTTGAGCTGCTTCTGTGGGTCCAGCTCTGGGAACAGGCAGAGTCTCCGCCCTCACAGATCTGGGGGAGGGAGGGCAGGCGAGGAGGAGCTGCGGAGGAAGAGAGGGAGGGAAAGACGGAGGGGTGCTGGGGTGCGCTTTAGGGGGGATGGGGGGCCGTGGGGGAGCCCAGGAATGGAGCTGTGAGGTGACTCACCCCGAAGGAGGTGGGAGCCTGGAGGTGACACTTGAGTAGAGACCTGAATGGTGAGCCAACCAGTGTGAAAATCCCCAGGCAGAGGACACAGCCTGTGCAAAGGCCCTGAGGCAGGACTGAGCCTGACATGTGGAAGGGCGAGGAGGCCCATGTTCCTCTAGTCGCTGATTTTCTCGCTATGATTGTCGTTATATTGATGGGTTGTCTACTCAAGTTCCGAGCACGCCTCCTCCAGGAAAGCGCCCCCAGAACCGGGATTCGGCGGCGCGGCCTCAGTTTTCCCGCGCGCGCGGGCTGGTGGGCGGGGCGTGGTCGGGGGCGGCCGCTGGGGGAGCTGCGGCCCGCCTGACAGAGCGAGGCGCACCGGCCGCAGCAACAGTTCCTGCAGCCTCGGCCCTCGCCTGTGGGCGGCAGCAGCGGACCTGAGCCCCCCGGGGGCCAGCCCGACGGGAGGAAGGACCTGGACGCCATTAAGCTCTTCGTGGGCCACATCCCGCGCAACCCGGAGGAGAAGGACCTCAAGCCGCTCTTCGAGCTCACCGTGCTCAAGGACCCCTGCACCGGCCTGCACAAAGGTGACTACAAAGAAGAGGGACTGGGGGCGCGGACAGCTGAGCCAGGCTCGAGGGAAATGCCAGACTCGGGGCGGTTGAAATGCTCCCGTCTGCCCACTCCCCTTGCCCACCCTCTCTGTTGGGATCAGCACCCCCTCCCCATGTCTCTGCCCTCCCCCTTCCCTTCCTCCACTTTTGGCTCAAGTTAAAACTGGCCGAGACTGTTAGCAATGTGTTGAGGTCTGAGGCCAAAGACAATGAACGTGGACTGTCCATTTGGGCAGAGTCCCAATTCTGGACAGGGAGCAGGAGGAAGGTGTGAGCGACCTCGGAGCCCAGCGCGGGAGGCAGCTGGGGCGGGGAGGCCTGCCTGCCTGCCTGCCTCCCAAACACCTGATTCTCTCTGATGGCATCCCGGAGCGGGTGCCCAGCCGTCGTGGCCCCAGCCCTTGGCCCAATGTCTGAATTTGGGTGGCCTTGACAGCTTTGCTGTCAGGTGTTGGGGACTGGGGGCGTGGACTGCAAAGGCTTTGTGCTGGACACCCCTGGTCCCCATCCTCCAGCAAGACCCAGGAGGGGCCTTGGGGATGCACCAGGGCTCATGACCTATTTCAAACCCAATTTGTCCCCGTCTCTCGGCGTTGCATGCACGGTGATAAACATGAATAGGTGTTTGTCGAATGAATGAATGAGTAAGCGAATGAATGAATAAATGAATGAATGATGGGTCAGGACAGGTCATAGGGAGGGTCTAGTGGGATGGATCTCAGGCTGTCACTCCAGCTAGAACCTCCAGCTGCTGGTATCTTGAGGGGGAAGAAAGAAACCCCTCCCATCCCCCACCTCTTTGCAAAACCAACCACACCAATAATAATAATAATAATAATCGGGCCTGAAAAATCTAACTCCTATGTGTGGCCTAGGAGCGCAGAGGGGACACAGTCAGCCATAAGTCAAGCTTTGGGTCTCCATTGGCATGCCCCCACCCTCTGGTATGTCTGAGGCACCCATTTCTAGAAAGATTTCGATGGAGGGGGTGTCCACGTGGCCCCCCAAACGTTGAATTCAAAGGTTGTTGAATTGAAAGGGTCAGGGAGACAGATGGGCTGAGGGGAACTGGCGACGCCCGGTGGCTCTTCCCCTCTTTTTCTTAATTTTTAAATCTCTGGAAATTCTCAGCAAGGAAGATGTGAGGGGTGAGGGAGGGGCTAGGGTTGGGTTTTTAACCTAGGCCTGAGCCTCAGTTTCCCTGCTGTCAAGGACGCAGGATCCGATGAATATGGAGTTTTGTTTTTCTGGTTGGAGAATGTGGGGATCCCAGGGCACCTCGGGGTCTTTCCCATTTGCAATCTTTCTTGGAGGATGAAAATTAGGAAGCTGAGTGTCCATGACAGCCGGTGGTCACCCTCCACTTTTTTTTTTTTAAAAAGATGACTGGTAAGGGGATCTGAACCCATGGCCTTGGTGTTACCAGCACCACACTCTCCCAAGTGAGCCATGGGCCGTCCCCACCCTCCACTTTTTGAGGGGTCCTGAGTCAGTGTGTGTTCTGGATGCAGGGGCTGGGCATCATGACAGGGTGTCCCAGCTCCCCAGTACCCTTGGGGCAATTGATCCTCACGCATGCCGGGTCTGGCTGGACTTTACCTGGTTTTTACCTAGCTGCTTGGCAGGAGGTCGTGGAGGGGCAGGCAGGAGGTGGGGGCATCTTGAGGGCCAGTATCTGGGATGCAGGCTTGCATTTGGGGGTCTGCTGTGTGACTTCTGGCCAGTTGCCACCCCTCTCTGGGCCTCAGCCAAAGGGAGGTGTAAAGATGAATGGGAAGTCAGGATTTGTGGTGGGGTGGAGAGGAGTCCATGCACCTCCTGCCAACACTGATCTTATTTGGCTTCGTTTCTGGGGAGCCAACAGGGTACAGAGGGGCCCGCTCTTGGTGCCAGCTCAGAGCAACAGGGGTGGGTGTGTGGACCCCCGGAGGGAAGGAGAAATATCCCTTCCCAAGACAGAAAATTCGCCAAGAGCCTCCAGGTCTCCAGGTGCTGTGGGGTCCTGTGAAGCTGGGCAGGAGCTCCAAGGATTGGAGAGGGGTGGAGTCACAATCACCGTGACACCTGCCACATGGCATGGAGAGGGTCATCTAACATTGTCATTATTGTCATCATCACTATCCCTTCCTTAATTTTCACTCTGAGAGGGTTGTTTAATCCCCACTGAAGGGATTACCTGAAGTGGGCTTTGGAGCTTCAGCACACTTCAGGGAAACTGAGGCCTACAGGGGCATGCATTGCATCCCAAGGCTGACCAGAGCTAGGTCCCCTTCACCTACCCACCTACCTCCCAGGCGGGGGGATGTAGAAGCACATCTATGTGACAAAGGGGCGACAGGTTCTCCTGGCTGAGGGTGAGGCCCCCAAAGAAGTGGTTGAGGAGGGTATGGGGCTGGGACACCTGAAGGCCACAGCCAAGGGTGGGGGCAGCCCCATTCCGAGGGACCTGTGCTGAGATAGAACCAAGACTCTGGCTTCTGGGAATCGGGCAGTGGTCGGGGAAGAGGGTGGGGGTGACGTTCCTCTGAGAGGTCAGGCCCACGGTGCTGGCTTTTTGTTTCATTTTTTTTTTTAAGAGAGATGGAGACAGAGAGAGACAGAGGGAGGGACAGAGACAGATAGAGCAGGAGTCTAGAAGGAGAGAGATACACAGAGATCTGAGAGAGACAGAGACCAAGAGACAGGAGAGAGATGGAGAAGGGAGAGTGGGGAGCAGGGAGGCCACCAGGCCCTGTGCCCCTACACCCCAGATCTGTGTCTTATCCTGAGAAAGGGCTTCTCCGGGGATCCCCCACCCAGGGCTAGGGGCTCAGGCTAGGAACTGGGGCAGGGATTGGCCCTTCCAAGACTTCCCTCCAGGTGGGGAACCTCCCTCTGCGGTGCCCGGCAGCTTGCTCTCTCTGATCGGGGCTGCATATTAATGTAGAAGGTGCCGGATCATGCTGGTCTGTGTGTGCAGGGGCCGAGCATTTATGGTAATCGCATATTCATTTGCATGTTAATGACAATATTTGTCTTAAAACAGAGGTTGCGCCAGGGGACGGGTGCAGGGACCTGGGTGGGGGCCAGCAGTTTCTATGGAAGCAGCAGCTGCTGGCTGGGCTCTGGGCGGGAGGAGGGGAGGCTGGAGTCAGTGGGGCTCTGAGGCGTGAGATTCCGAGTGTGACACGCCAGCCCCAGAGAGACGGCCTGGCAAGCGGGGCACCGAGGGAGCAGTTGGCTCTCCCGGTGGAGGCAGCGGACAGGACATTGGCAGGGGGCTGTGGGGGCAAGCCACCAGGGCATTGAGTTTGAGTGGGAGGGACCTTCACTTGCAGTGACGTGGCTTCAAGCCAAGTGCACCCTTCTCTGTGCCTCAGTTTCCCCAGCCGCTCATTCTTCATTTAACAGACTTTTATGTGTCCCGAGGCCTCCCACCTGTGACTATGACATCATTTCTGCTCCCCATTCAGGCAGAGAACACTTATTGAGCACCTACTGTGTGTCAGGTTTTGTGTGGAGCTGGCCGTTTGGAGTGGATAGGTTCCTTTTATTTATTTTTTATTTTTTATTTTTTTAAAAGATGACTGGTAAGGGGATCTTAACCCTTGACTCAAGATCGAGTCCACTTTAGCCTGGCTGCCCAACACGGCCAGCGGGTGTGCAGACGTAATAACTTCGTATAGCATACATTATACGAAGTTATACGACGTGGCCTTCGTGTTATCAGCTCCACACTCTCCCGAGTGAGCCACAGGCCAGCCCCAGGATAGGTTCCTCTTAGGATTCATGATGGAATGGACTAGACATTAATCCATCCACCCAAGTGGGCAACATTTATTGAGCACTTGTGGTGTACCAGGCCTTTTAGACTCCAGGATACCATGTTGGGCAAAACAGATAAAAGTCCACACTCCCAGACCTTTCCTACCCCCAGATTAGAGTCTGGTCAGGGAGACAGCTGAGGAGCCACGTTACAAGGCACTGAGCTCAGGGATGTGGTGGTGGAAACACACATCAGCAGTGACAACCCAGAGAAGGCTCCTCCAGGCATGCAGGCCAGGGGGGCTTCCTGGAGGAGGTGGTTAGTGTAGGAGAGCTTGGAGTTGAGTTGAGTCTGGTTTCTCTGCATCTTACTGGCTGTGTGGCCTTGGGTAAATGTCTTTATCTTTCCAAACATCAGTGTTGCCTTCTGTAGAATCGGGGAGACCATCTCAGCAGAGGTGGGGAGGGGGTGAGGTGAGGACCGAAAGGACAGTGAAGGTCTTGGCACTGGGCTGGGCACATAGCATGCAGTATGTGCTTGATCAACGGGAGCCGGGCTTATTATGTGACCTGAAGTGTGAGAAGGATTTATTGATAGGGAAAGGTGTTCCTGACAGAGGGAACAGTTTTTGCAAAGGCTGCTAACCCTGTGAAATGTCAGGTGCGGAGAGGATGGAGTTTTTGTCTTGGCGGCAAAGGATCAAAGGGTCTTGCGAGCCCCACGGTCCCTACCTACGTGGGGCTTGTCTGTCAGGGCTCTTCTGAAGTGTCTTGAATTGGAGTTGGACCCAGGAGCCTATCTCAGAAATAGGCTTGTATCACTCTCTTTTACCCCTGATATTGGCAAGTAAGGCCTTGGCATTGGGAACACTGAGTAGGACCACACTTATTCATTTATTTATTCATTCAGTCAACACTTCCTGAAAGTCAGCTGCATGGACGAGGGGCATTAGAACTGGAGCTTTGAAGGATAGGAGCTTCCCAGGCGGAGAAAGCATTTCATGTATTCATTCACAAAAATACTTATTATGTTCCGGGCCCCAGGATAGATGTGAAACACAGCAGTGAGCAAGAGAGGTGGGTGTCTCTGACCTCTTAGATGTGGGCAGAGGGAAGGGGACTTGGAGAGGCCTGGAGGTGTGAAGGGCACAGCTGGAGAAGAGGAATAATTAGGTGAGGCACGGAAGATGAGGCTGGAAAGTATCATGGAATGGACCCTGAAGGGCTTCTGATGCTGGACTGAGCTGGGACTCTTTCCTGAGGGCACTGGGGAGCCATGTAAGAGTTTAGAGCAGGGGAGGAACTCAGACCTGCATGAAAAGGAAACTTCATGTCTCATTAGCTGCCATTGCCACCACCAGCCTCTTCCTAGCCTTGTTCAGGATACACCTTGTTCTCATACACCTGGATGAACAAGATGGAAGCTTCCTGCTGGGGTGAAGCCCACAACATGGGAAAAGAGGACTGCAAAAAAGCAGATGTGTGTTCAGGTTGCAATGGTTGCTGGAGAAGCCTCAGCTACCAGCTCGGGCTGAGGCCCAGAGCTGGGGGCTCGAAGGGCGGTAGCTCAAGAAGCCCCAGCTCTAAGACCAGCCCAATAGCTGAGGAGCCTTCTGCCACCATCGCCACCATCATGATGGCCATCATGCCCACCCAGCAGATAGGGAGGAGAGGGCCTTTTACTTTCTACTTAGTTAACATGAAGTAAGTCACATGTACCCAAAGGTTCTCCCAGCACAACTCAAGCCCCATGATGCCCTCCTGGCCTTCCTCTGCTATGGCTTTTTTTTTTTTTTTTCATAAAAGATAACTGGTAAAGGGATCTTAACCCTTGACTTGGTGTTGTCAGCACCATGCTCTCCCAAGTGAGTTAACTGGCCATCCCTATATAGGGAACCGAACCCGTGGCCTTGGTGTTATCAGCACCACACTTTCCCAAGTGAGCCACAGGCCGGCTCTTCTATGGCTTTTTAAACCTTGCAATGTGTTATGATTTCTCACTCTAAATAATTTTGAACCTAGTTAAAAAAAAAACCCACAACATTTTGTATTCTTTTACTTAAAGAGGTCCTTCAAAATCATCTCAACATCAAGCCTGTGGCCCTGGCTGTGTGCTCACAATGTGTGGACATCCATCCAGGCACTGGGGACAGCATTGTTAGCCTGGAAAACACACCCCTGCCCCTGGGTATGGCCAACACGTGGGACAGAGCCAGCACTGGCAAGTACCCAGTGAACGTTGACCTAAACCCAGTTGCACCCTAGAAGAGTTGGCTTCTTGGGGGGCCCAGGGCTGACCCCAGCAGTACCCAGGTCATGGGGTCAGGTTTTCAGAACCTCCCAACCCCCTTCAGGCAAGGAGTCTACTCTGGCACCAGCTGCCCTTGCAGTATGGAATAATACAGAAGCCCCTCTCTCCAGGCCTCAGGAGGAGGGATGGGCCAGCATCGCACAGCCCAACCCCCAACAGCTCCCACTGGCCCATTCCCTGTCCTGGAACACTTCCATAGGGACAACTGCTACCATCTGAATGTTTGTGTCCCCAAAACTTTATATGTTGAAACCTAATCCCCAAAGTGATAGTCTTAGGAAGTAGGACCTTTGGGAGGTGACTGGGTCATGAGGGTGGGGCCCTCGTGATGGGATTAGTGCCTGAAGGAGGCTGAGGGAGCTTGTCTTCCCTGTTGGCCATTTGAGGACACAGCAAGAAGGCACTGCCTACGAAGCAGAGAGCGAATACTTGCCAGACACCAAATCTGCCATGCTTTGATCGCGGACTTCAGCCTCCAGAACTATGAGCAATACATTTCTGCTTTTTATGAGCCACCCAGGCTATGGCCAGTTATATAATCATGTATTATTAACTTTTATAAAAATTAAGGAAGTCACCTATTGGTAATGAAAAGAGCTTCAGGACTGATGTCTAATTGAACAAGAAAGCAAAGCATGTATTGTTGTGTAAACCAGAGGGCGTAATAGAGTTGTGGAAACAATAATTACATGAATTGGAATTTCTGAGAGGGAGACATCTAGGGCACGGTTTTTGCTAATTCTCAGCAGGGACTGATGATCACACTTGGCCTACGTGGGGGCCCGAGAAGCCAGGGAAATATTGGTAAGTCACTCAGGACTGGTGCTGGTGTGAGAGATCACACAAATCGAGAAGCACTGATACGGTCAGTATTTTCCACAGGACAGTCTGTGTTCTGGGGATGAACATGGAGGATTGAGGAGCCAGGCAAAGGGTTCCTAAAAGTCAGAGTAAAATCTGCCTGAATCTCAAAGTGCTTGGGAGATTATGTTTTACCAGAGGCACAGGGCCTGCTGATTGGTCCCACAAGATTTTTGCCACATTTGAAAGCCATGGGACATGGGCACTAAAGCAGCAAGCTGAAACCTCCAAAGGTCACAAGTAGATGTACCACAGTCTTTCATGCTTGACCAGTGACCTACTAGAATTTCCATCCAAATCCCTGAAGGTCTTTCCCTGAGGAAGACAGAAGAAGCAGAGATGGACGAGCCTCATTACAACTGTGTATGTGTAATTGGATTCAGGGGGGACAGAGAGGGGAGAGAGAAGGGGGCAGAAGCCATCACTGAAGGTGTAAAGGCCAAGGATTTTCCAAAATGGGTATAATACATCAATCCACAGATTAAAGAACCAAACCCCAATTGGGAATAAAAAAGAAAAGAGGAGAAAATCATACTAAAGTCCATCATAATTAAATTGTTAAAATGAAGCAGATAAAGTCAAATTTCTTTTCTAAAGCAAATTCATACCCTTGTATGTCATTACGTCCCATGACCAAGCACAGCCAGCAGTCCTGAGCAAGGTCAATTATTAAACAATAAATGTCAAAATATTCTAAAACTACTTATTCATCATAAGAAGGTAATAAAATGATAAGAAACCTAAGATTCACAGGAGAATGGATACACTAAACACAAAAAAATGAAATGAAATTATCAGGAGAGGGGAAAATGAGACAGAATTGATGGACGAATACATCTGAAAGCTGTTTATTTGAATAATAAAAACCAAACAAAACCCATGTATTCACTTTCAGTGTTTATTTTAATGAACTAAATTTGACTCAAAAATACACAAATCTGGGGCCGGCCCGGTGGCGCACTGGATAGTGCGCCGCTTGGGAAGTGCGGCGGCGCTCCCGCCCGAGGGTTCGGATCCCACATACAGACCGGTTCCGCTCACTGGCTGAGCAAGGAGCGGGAGCAACACCGAGGGTTGCAATCCCGTTGCCGGTCCCCGGTCCGGTACGGGGGCAACACTGAGGGTTGCGATCCGTTGCCGGACACGGAAAAAGACAAAAGACAAAAAAAAAAAAATACACAAATCTGCAAGTAGAAAAAAACATAAATGTAGATTCTGAAGAAACTATAAGAATAAGGATAATTATTAAAATAGACATTTCATAAATAAGTTTAATACTTTAATGAAAAAGAAAAATTTCTGGCCAAGTATAACTAATAAAACATCGCTAAGGGCCCCCCACCAGCCTGGCCAGCCACTAAGGGGCCCCCTCAAATGGCCTGCCCTAGGGCCTCCTTGGCATGCTTGGTGCTAAGGGACCCCTGGCCTGGGTTGCCACGAAGGGCCTCCCTCAAATGGCTTGCCCCCCGGCCCCCTTGGGTTGCCCTCCCACTAAGGGTGCTCCTGGCCTTTCCTGGCCTGCCCCTAAGGGCAGGTCTGCCCAGGCCTACACAAAAGACCCACTGGCCTGGCCTGCCTCAGGGCCCCTGTTTTAGTCTGTTTCATGTTGCTAGAACAGAATACTTGGAACTGGGTAATTTATAAAGAAAAACAAAATTTATTCCTTATAGTTTCTAAGGCTAGGAAGTCCAATGTCCATCTGGTGGTGGCAACAGTGACCCAGGGGTCTCACATTGCAAGATGGTGGAAGCAGAGAGAGCAGAGACAGAGAGACTCTCATGTGCTCTTCTTTTAAAGCCCTATGAACTACACACCTGACCACCATTTTTAATCCATTCACTATGGCATGGTCTGCCACTGGCCCCCCAAAACTCATATCCTTTTCACATGCAAATACATTTATTTCATCCCCACAGTCTTAACTTGTTTCAACTCGAGAGTCCAAAGTTCAAAGTCCCATCTGTGAAATCAATACAACGTATCTACTTCCAAGATATAGTGATGGGACAAACATAGGGTACATATTCCATTCCGAAAGGGAGAAATAGGCCAAAAGAAAGGGGTATCAGGTTCTAAGCAAGTCTGAAATCCAGCAGGGCAGGCATTAAATCTCAAAGATGGTGAATCATGTACCTTGAGTCCATGTTCCATGTCCTCTTCATGCTGGTGTGGGGGTTAGGTCCCCAAGTCCTTGGGCAGCTCTGCTCCTATGGCTTTCCTGGTTGCAGGCCACGTTTCAGCAATCCCAGGCTGTCATTCCACTCTGTACCTCCACAGGCCTGGGGTCTCCATGGCAGTCCTGCTTTCATGGCTCCACTAGACATGATGCTGATGGGTTTCTCTGCTGCACCTCTGACCCCACGTTTCCACTTGGCATTGCTCTAGTGAAGGCTGTCTGCAGTGACTCTGCCCCTGTGACAGATCTCTTCCTGGGCCCCCAGACTTTTCCATACATCCTTTGAAATCTGGGTGGAGGCTCCCAAGCCTTCTGAGCTCTGGCATTCTGTGAGCCTGCAGACCTAACACTACATGGACTTCACCAAGGCTTCTGGCTTGTATTTTCCAAAGCTGTGGGTCCAGCCACACCTGGGGCCAATTTAGCCACAGCTGGAGCAGCCAAAGCAGCTGGGTTGCTGGTGCTAGAAGCAGTTTCCCAAGGTGGCTCTGAGCAGTGAGCCCGTGGAGGGCTCCTCAAGCCAGTTCCCCAAGATCATTTTGTCTCCCTAGATCTTTGGGCCTGAAATGGAAGAGTTGGCCACAGAGGCTTCTGCAATGCCTTCAGGGCCTTTTTCTCCTTCTTTTGATAATCCTGTTCTTTTGTGTTACTCTTCTTAGTACCACTGAATTTTCCTTCTGAAAATGCTCTCTGCTTCTCTACCACATGGTCAGGCTGCAAATTTTCCAAATCTTTATACTGTGCTTTCCTTTTAAATTCTGGCTTTATGTCATGCCTTTGCCTCCATAACCCAGAGCAGGCTGTTACAAGTAGCCATGCAGCTCCCTTAATGCTTTGCTACTTAGAAATTTTTTCCACCCAATACTCTGGTCCACAACTCTTAAGTTCCAACTCTCACACAGTTCTAGGGCATGGACACAGTGCAGCCAAGTTCTTTGCCAGTTCACAGCAAGGGTGATCTTTGCCCCAGCTTCCAATAAACTTATTTCTGTCTGAGACCTCTTTTGAATGGTCTTTACAGTCCATATTCCCATAAGCATTCTGCTCACCACCATTTAATAGGTCTCTAAGACATTCCAAACTTTCCCTCATTTTTTTTTTATCTTCTTCTGAGTCCTCCAAACTCTCAACACCTAGTTCCAAAGCCATTTCCACACTTTCAAGTGTCTGTTACGAGTAACAGCCCACTCCTGGTACCAATTTTCTGTTTTAGTCTGTTTTGTGTGGCTATAACAGAATACTTGGCACTAAGGGCCTCCATGGTCAGGTCTACTATTCAGGGTGCCCCTGCTGCTAATGGCCCCCCTTCTGCTAAGGGCCTGCCAGGCCTGCCCCAAGTGCTTCCTTGGCCTGGCCTGGCATTAGGGGTTCCCCTGGCTGGCCTGCTCCTAGGGCCTCTCTGGTCTGGCCTGGAACTAAGAGCCCCAGTGACCTTGCCTGATCCTAGGGACCCCTGCCGTGCCTGCCTCTCCAGATCCCCTAGAGTGGCCTGGTCTGACACTAGGGCTCCTCTGGCCAGGCATGCTTACCCCAAGTGCCCCCTAACGTGGCATGACCTTCTTGTAGGGAAGCCCTGGCCCTTCCTGGACTACCCCAAGGGCATCCCTAGCCCAGCCTGGACTGTCTCTAGGACACTGCTGGCCTGACCCAGCCTGGCTCAGAGCCAAGGAACCCCTGACCTCCCTGGGCTGTCCCAAGGGACCTGCTGGTCTGTCCTGGCCTAGCACTTTGGGTCACCTCTGTCCTGGCCTGGTCTGCTACTAAGGCCACCCATGGCCTGATCTGCTCCTAGAGCCCCTGTGCCCTCACCTGCCATTAAGGGCTGCCCTGGCCAGGCATGCTGCCAAAGGCCTCCTATTGCTAAGTGCCAGCCTGGCCTGTCCTGCCCAAGGAACCCACTGGTTGTTCTGTCATAGGGTCCCCCTTTACTAGCCTGTCCTTAGCAGACCACAGCCATAAGGTCCACCCTGCCACTAAGGGCACCCCTGCCACTAAGTGCCCCCCTTGACTGGCCTTTTCCTGGGCCCCCTTGGCCTATCTTGGTGCTAAGAGCTCCCCTGGCCTGCCTCTAGGAGATCACCTGGCCTGACTTGCCCTGCCACTAAGGCCCCTCTTTGAATGGCCTGGCCAATGGCCCCCTTGTCCTACTTAGTGCTATGGCCCCCCTGGCCTTGCCTGCCTGTAAGAGACCCCTTGGACTAGCCTGCCCTGCCCTGGGGGTCTCTTAGAGGCAGGCCAGGAAGGCCAGGGCAGACCTGAGGCAGGTCCAACCAGTGGGTCTCTTCTGTACACCTGGTCAGGCTCACCCGTAGTGGCAGTGGGGCCCTTAGCAGGCCTGGCCGGGGACTGTTAGTGGAAGGCCAGGAAAGTCCAGGGGCACCATTAGTGGCAGGCCAGGCCAGGTGAGGCCAGGGGGTCTCTTAGAGGCAGGCCAGGCTGGGGGTGCCCTAGGGGGGCCCAAGGGGAGGTCAGGCCAGGGTCTCCTGCCTGTTAGTGGCAGGGAAGGCCAGGAGGGACATAGGTGGGCTAGAAGAAAGAAGGAAACATAGAAAGAAGGAAGGAAGGAAAGAAAGAAAGAAAAGACCCCAAGAAGGAAGAAAGGAAGGAAGAAAGAGAGAGAAAGAAAAAAAAAAAGACCCGAAAGAAAGAAGGAAAGAAGAATGGAAGGAAGGAAGGAAAGGAAGAGAGAAAAGGCAGGAACAGAAGGAAGGAAGGAAAGGTAGGAAGGGAAGGATGGGAGGAAAGGCAGGATGGAAGGGAAGGAAAGGCAGGAATGGAGGGAAGGGAGAAAAGGCAGGAAGGGAGGGAAGGAAAGGCAGGAAGGAAAGGAAGGGAAGAAAGGATGGCAGGAAGGCAGGGAACAAAGGAAGGAAGGAGGGAAGGAAGGAAGGAAAAAGAAGCCCCCCAGCCCCCTCTGGCCTGGACTGACCTGCCTCTAAGTAGCCCCCTGTTCTGGCTTGGCCTGGCCTGAACTTCCAGTAAGAGCTCCCCTGGCCTGATGTCCCCTAGAGAAAGAAAGAAAGAAAAAGAAAGAAAGGAAGGAAGGAAGAGGAGAGAGAAAGAAAGAAAGAGTCCCGAAAGGAAGGAAGGAAGGAAAGAAAGAAAGAAAGAAGGAAGCAAAGAAAAAAAAAGAGCCCCTAAATAAAGAAGGAAGGAAAGGGGGGAGGTTAGGGGAGGGGAGGGAAGGGAAGGTAAAGGGAATGTTAGGAAAGGTTAAGAGAAGGTTAGGGAAGGTTAGGGAAGGTTAAAGGATGGTTAAGGGAAGGTTAGGGAAGGTTAGTGAAAGGAGGAGGGAGGGAGGGAGAGAGGATGGACGAAAGAAAGAAAGAGTCCCCCTAGGGCCCCCTTGGCCTGGCCTGGTCTTCCTCTAAGAGAGCCCCTGGCTTCCCCTGCCCTGCCACTAAGGGCACCTCTGGCGTTTCCTGGCCTGCCACTAAGGGTTTCCCTGTCCAGGCCTTCTTTTAATGGCCCCAATGCCAGTAAGGGTGTGCCTGGCCATGCCTGCAGCAGAGACACACTGCCTCAGAGCTGC